>NC_047510.2:2717453-2871748 GCF_902827115.2 Pseudochaenichthys georgianus
AGAGTTTTTGGGTTAGATTCCTGTTAATACAAGCTAACAAGATCTTCACGTTTTGTTCCACGACATTGTGGCAGCGGGGTGTGGTTGGAGCGCCGGCTGCTGGAGTGATGGGAGTGGCTCAGCCAGAGACAAGACAGCTGATCAGAATCAGGCAATGAGGCTCTCAGTAAAAAGCATGCTGCTCTTGCAGTCGGCTGGGTCCTGAGAGGAGGACCGTTTGACACCAAGCTGTCTCAGGGAATAGTTTCATCTGTTTCATATAATCTCCCGAGTCGGGATCCCGAAAGAGATCCTGACTGACCAGGGCACATCATTTACGTCACGCACACTACGGGAGCTGTATAAAATGTTTGGCGTCCACTCAATCCGGACTAGTGTTTACCATCCTCAGACCGACGGCCTGGTGGAGCAGTTTATCAAAACACTAAAGAACATGGTTCGTAAGTTCATTCACGAAGTTAGTCGTAATTGGGAACAATTGTTAGACCCTCTGTTGTTTGCAGTGCGGGAGGTGCCCCTCCTCCACAGGATTTTCTCCCTTAGAGCTATTATTTGTCCGGAAGCAACGGGGTGTATTGGAGCTAATTAAGGAAAACTGGGAGGAGTGTCTGAACACCAGTACAAATGTAATTCAATATGTGATGGACCTGTGGGCAAAACTTCCTTCTCTGGGGCAGATATCAATCCAATCCACTTTATTTATATAGCACAGTTTAAAAACAGAGGGTTTGCCAAAGTGCTTCACAATGAACATAACATTATAATAAAATATAATATTACAAATAAGAAAAGATAAAAAAGCACACATAAGAATAAATACAAGGCACATAAAGGCTATGGACAGACAGTAAAAGCATACAAATAGGTAAGACATAGCTCAGACTGACTGGTAAGCGAGGGACAAGAGGTGGGTTTTTAGGCGGGACTTAAAAGCTTCAAGAGTGGGCGACAATTTAACATGAGGGGGCAGGTCGTTGGGCTACCGATGAGAACGCTCGGTCTCCCCTGGTCTGTTTCTTTGTTGTTGGGACTACAAGCAGCAGCTGATCAGCCGACCCCAAAGCCCTTGAGGGGGTGTGCACCTGTAAGAGGTCGGAGAAGTACTCATATCACGTGAGAATTTGCTCCAGGCTCAGGAACGTCAGCAGCGCCTGTACAACAGAGGGTCGAGACTGAGTGCTTGTGTTACTCCCATCCTCTAGCTCTACATTACTCGCCAAGTGGCAAGAGCCCTTCGTGGTCACACTGCGAGTGGGGGACGTATATTATGAGGTGGTGCGTCCTGACAGGGGGGAGCAACACAGATGTACCACCTTAACCTCCTCAAAGCATGGCGGGAGGTGGCGCATGCTTCTCTGGCCACCACGGTAATCGAGGGAGAGGAGTTGTGACCGGTCTGTTGTGACGACCATCTCTCACCGGGTCAGAGAGCAGACGTTGCCTCGATGCAGATGTGTTCCACCCGTTGGCAGGGCGCACCTCTCTAATCCACCACCACATAGAAATGCCCATTCGTTCACGGCCCTATCGGTTGCCAGAACACAAAAAGAAAATTGTTCAGGCGGAGCTTCAGGCCATGCTAGAAATGGGAGTGATAGAAGAGTCCACCAGTGAATGGTGCTAACCCGTCGTGCTGGTACGCAAGTCCGACGCGTCAATCCAGTTCTGTGTGGACTACCGCAGGGTTAATGAGATGTCCAAATTCGATGCTTACCCAATGCCCCGGGTCGACGAGCTCCTGGATCGGCTAGGCACTGCTCGCTTTTACGCAACACTGGATTTAACCAAGGGCTATTGGCAGATTCCCCGATGACAAGAGTCCACGGAGAAAACGGCTTTCTCCACTCCGTATGGTTTGTACCAATTTGTCACACTTCCTTTCGGGTTGTTCGGGGCCCAGCCACCTTCCAGCGGCTCATGGACCGGGTCCTGCGTCCCCACTCTGCATATGCTGCCAAATACTTAGGCGATATGGAGCACGTAGTGGAGCACGTAGTGGAGCACGTAGTGGAGCATGTACAGTAAAGCTTTAGTCTAGTCCACGAGCATCAAGACAATAACTCAACTATCATCTGTATTGGTTAAAAGGCCAGTACATCTCTTCTACAACTGCTTTCTATCTTTTGCTGTGGCTATGATAGCTAGCTCCACATCGAGGGTACTGTGCTCCGAAGAGAAGTGATGGCCATATGTAGCATTCTGCGGTGTCTGTTGTTTCACTGAGCAGATGTTGGACAGGGGACATTTGTCTCTTTCTTTGCATTAAGTATGAGTGAATATGTTCATTCGGACAGTTCACACATGCATGTAAGGCTGTGCATGCTTTCCTCAATGATCCACCAAGAACCTTGAGCAAATATGAATAGAAAACTCCTTTACCCATAATGCTATTGATGACTTCAGTCTCTTCCTGGATGAGACCCAGAGAGGGACTGCTTTTGTCCTGCAGGTGGCCATGTTGAGGCAGAGGGGACATGCATGGGGTCATGTCTGAACGGATAAAAGACATCAGAGACTGAAGTCTGTTCATCAGCCAGGCCCCCGACATGTAGCACTGATTTAGAATCATTCAGAATCACAATGGGAGCTTCAGCTCTGTATCCGCCTCAGTCGAGGATAGTGTTGGGTTTTCACTACAATATCATATGTCTGTGTTGTTGATTCAAACAATATCAGCTTTGAACACACACACAGAGCAGAGGACACACAGCAAGTGGTCTTACCAGCAGGTGTGTTGTTGGGGACACTCTCCAGCTCCTGCACGATGTTGATGTCCAGCAGCTCAAAAGACAGCAGATCCTGAGAGATCAGCAACAACAGATAGCCAGTAAACACTCTGAACGGCATTATGGGAGATGTAGGAGGCGGAGCTTTAGGAGTTTGACGTACACTACATATACAAAGTCAGCTGTTTCCATTTGGACCGTCACTTGTGAGCGGGAAAGACCACACTACATCTAGACCTTTACGTCATTTATCACGGAACATTCTATGCTGTGACAATGTGCTGCTTTTGTTAAACTCTACTTTTGTGTGAGAACAAACATCCTCCGGTGGGTGCTGAGAACAAAGGTCAAACACATATTAAGTAGCCCAACAAGATAATAAAACCCAAGCGGGCAAAGCCAGCCTGTCAGCGGTGCGAGGAGCTATGTGGACACAGGCTCATTGTCACACTAGCTTACACTTGGCACTCCCTTTAGTTACTTCACAGATGTGGATGAGTGATGTGAAATATAATCAAGTGTTAAATCAGGCTTTAGTTCCACCTGGAGTGAATCCACCAGCTCCCCTGCAGCCAGGGTTGGGTTGTAACGGAATACATGTAACGGCGTTACGTAATCAGAATACAAAAATCAAGTAACTGTATTCAGCTCGCGTTACATTTGAAAAACGAGTAATCTGATTACAGTTACTTTCGTAAACCAGAAGTGAATACATTTTGGAATACTTATTGGAATTATTGGTGGAAAGATTTCCTCACAACATTTAATATGCATTACTAAAGGTACAGCCGAGTCATCACAGCGCACAAAACCTATTACCGCCGCAGAAAAAAGGGGGCGGGTCCGCTCGCTCAGTGAAACGATAACAACGAAACATGGAGGAACAAAAGTCTGCGTTTAAATCGTGGCGATATCGACACCACTTCAAATGTAAACAAGACCATGGAAGAATATCACGGTCCAGTGTACCTTGTGTCTTCCAACCATCAACACACACCGTCTGCATCAAAGGACTCCACGTCCAATCTCAAAAAGCACTATACATGAACCCAACAGGTGGGAAGTAACTAAGTAGATATACTTAGATGAACACCTTGAGCAGGTGCTCCTGTTCCGCTACAACAGCAACATCTCCACTGTGGCAGTCGAGGGAAATTGACACCCGAAACCTGAGATCAAATGTTTTATTTTTGTTTTCATTTTAATTCATGTCCTGCCGACACTGGCAGGACAGAAGGAGACACGCCCTTTCTAAGCATGTCCTCACATCCCAAGCTGCATCCCCAAAAAGTGTATTAAGTTGTTACATCGTTTCAGATGTGATGTTTCAGTGTGCTCTTGATACGCCATTACAACAGTAAAACACATTCAGTTTCCTTTTGCTTTTTGTGTCTCCTGTTCACCAAAACATACCATCTGTGATGGAAAAAGAAAGTAATCCAAAAGTAATCTGAATAGGTTTAAGACACGTAACTGTAACTGTATTCAGATTACTTTCAGAGCCATGTATTCAGTAATCAGTAACTGATTACATTTACAAAGTAACCCTCCCAACCCTGCCTGCAGTCTACAAAGTACTTCAGACTAGCTGCTCCTTCACCAGCTTTGAGAACACTTTCATGATCAATCATTATAAAACATATATATATATTATTCTGAAATGGACCAATCTGCACAACGACTACTTTCACTGTCGCTACTTTCACTATATTTAGATGAGAATACTTTTATACTTTCACTTGAGGAACATTTTGAATGCAGGACTTTTACTGTAACAGAGTATTCCTACTGTACACTCTGGTACTTTTACTCAATTACAAGATCCGAGTACTTACTTAATACTACCTCTGCCCAACAGTATTTTAGGTAGTTAACATTATTTCCACCTACTGTAGCTTCAGCCATGACATATATATTATCCTGAATTCGACCATTCTACATAATGATTTTTATATGTTTGGCCCTTTAAGTACATTTACCTGAAAATACATCTGTGCTTTAACTTGATTACAATGCTGGACTTTTACGATAGTATTACTACACTGTGCTCAGAGTACTTTCCCACCTGTGTGTGTTAAATATGAGACACCACTTAGAAGGTGTGCCTGTGGTTATGAGGGTGAGGATTATGCATTATTACAAATCTACTAAACATGACATTGAGTGTGTGGTGCAGGTGTGCTACCTGAGCAGTGAGCAGGTCCACAGAGGGGATGTAGTACTCCTCTTGGTCCACGGTCATCAACGGTTGCTCCGGAGCGGCACAGGTCTTCCCATCCTTTGCCGCCGGGTTCTTACCCTGCAGAGAAGCCCATACGTACACACCCTTATCTGCAGTGTGTCGCCATGTGTGTGTGTGTACATCACTGTGCATTCCTGTGTTATATCAATGCATGTATTCAGTCTTATCAGCATCCTGCTTCCTGGTTGTACCTGCGGGGTGACACAGGGGGACACCAGGATCCCGTCAGCCATCATGGGGGCCGGGGCCAGAGGGTCCACCACGATGCTGCACCAAACCCTGGGGCCAAACTGCTCTCCGCCGTGGGCCAGGCGCCAGTGGGAGGTGTAGGAGCCCTCCACCCCGGGGCCACACAGCGCGACACTCACGATACCAACCTGCACACACACCGCAGGGACATGCTTACCACATACACTGCACACACACAGCAGGGACATGCTTACCACATACACTGCACACACACCGCAGGGACATGCTTACCACATACACTGCACACACACACAGCAGGGACATGCTTACCACATACACTGCACACACACCGCAGGGACATGCTTACCACATACACTGCACACACACCGCAGGGACATGCTTACCACATACACTGCACACACACAGCAGGGACATGCTTACCACATACACTGCACACACACAGCAGGGACATGCTTACCACATACACTGCACACACACCGCAGGTACATGCTTACCACATACACTGCACACACACCGCAGGTACATGCTTACCACATACACTGCACACACACCGCAGGTACATGCTTACCACATACACTGCACACACACAGCAGGGACATGCTTACCACATACACTGCACACACACCGCAGGTACATGCTTACCACATACGCTGCACACACACCGCAGGTACATGCTTACCACATACACTGCACACACACCGCAGGGACATGCTTACCACATACACTGCACACACACCGCAGGGACATGCTTACCACATACACTGCACACACACCGCAGGTACATGCTTACCACATACACTGCACACACACCGCAGGGACATGCTTACCACATACACTGCACACACACCGCAGGGACATGCTTACCACATACACTGCACACACACCGCAGGGACATGCTTACCACATACACTGCACACACACAGCAGGGACATGCTTACCACATACACTGCACACACACCGCAGGTACATGCTTACCACATACGCTGCACACACACCGCAGGTACATGCTTACCACATACACTGCACACACACCGCAGGGACATGCTTACCACATACACTGCACACACACCGCAGGGACATGCTTACCACATACACTGCACACACACCGCAGGTACATGCTTACCACATACACTGCACACACACCGCAGGGACATGCTTACCACATACACTGCACACACACCGCAGGGACATGCTTACCACATACACTGCACACACACCGCAGGGACATGCTTACCACATACACTGCACACACACCGCAGGTACATGCTTACCACATACACTGCACACACACAGCAGGGATATGCTTACCACATACACTGCACACACACAGCAGGGACATGCTTACCACATACACTGCACACACACCGCAGGTACATGCTTACCACATACACTGCACACACACCGCAGGTACATGCTTACCACATACACTGCACACACACCGCAGGTACATGCTTACCACATACACTGCACACACACAGCAGGGACATGCTTACCACATACACTGCACACACACCGCAGGTACATGCTTACCACATACACTGCACACACACCACAGGGACATGCTTACCACATACACTGCACACACACCGCAGGTACATGCTTACCACATACACTGCACACACACCGCAGGGACATGCTTACCACATACACTGCACACACACCGCAGGGACATGCTTACCACATACACTGCACACACACCGCAGGGACATGCTTACCACATACACTGCACACACACCGCAGGGACATGCTTACCACATACATAACAAGTCGGAGGTGCATTTACATTGACTATCTAGCGATGCAGACTCTCACCTGCCCTGGCTGGAGGAAGGGGACGGACACTTCTCTCCAACGATCCCCAGAACCCACCGCCAGGTTCCCCCACATGAACTTCAGCTGGGGGAAGCACAAGTGAAATATGGTCAGAGTCAGACATGCTTCAGAGTCGTTCATTGAGAAAGTGCACATACTTGTTTTTAAATGTCGTTTTAGAATGTGTTTCTGTTGCATTATATCTTAATGCTTTTAATGTGTATTAAACCTTTGCATTTCCTTGTGTTGAAATGTGCTACATATATTGACTTGCTTTTCTGTTAAAAAAATAAAAAGACGAGGCAATATAATAAAAATCAAAGCATTTAAACAAGTGAACATATAGAAGTAATGCTCCCTCACCAACGGTAGTTCCTGTAGCATATCTGTTAAAGCTCTATTCGTCTAATCAAAAGTTATTCATGGTTTCCAGAAGTTTCCCGGACATTTCTTTGGGCCACTCGGACCAGCTTTTGGACCAGCATTACTGGCTATCATCTGCATTATGTACACTTTACATATCCAACAGGTTTTAACATCAAGTTGGCAGATCGGAGCCCTTTCGTCCTCCCCAGATGTAGAACCCTTACCAATGGCACAAGATGCCTTCTAGCACACTTGGCGTATTCCAATGAAATGTGCTGAGCACCCTCAAAGGAGGATGGACTCCTACCTTCGTGTCAGCGCTCCAGCTGATCGTCCCAGTGTTCCTCATCTTCCAGTACTTGATAAACTTTGTCCCTGGTCGCAGTCTGGTTCCATCGGGAAGGTTCTCATCCAGGAAAGTGGCCGTCATGGTCGGAACCACCAGGGGACAGGGACGCTTTGGACGCCTGGGAAAGAAACAAAGTCCTGCATGGATCTTGAGATGTTCTTTTAAACATGTTTCCACATAAGTTCAGACCAGCGGTGGTAATGTGTTTCACCTCCAGGTACATACACCTATAACTGAAACATGCATCGGGCGTAGAGCGCAGCTGGAATGAGCCTTGAACCTGGTCCTGAGTTAGCATTCGTATCACTCGGCTCCGTCCTCACAGGTTGTTGGTATGATTCCTGAAATGTGATCTGTGTTTTATACTAGCTTACAACATATTCACATGTTGTACACATATATAACGTCAGAAGCTTTATGTGTTATGCATTAAAAACAGCAGCTGTCTTAAGGAGACCACTTAACGTTACCACGTCCAACATCAGCTGCCTTTAGCTTAGCAAATTGGACATGAAGTCATGTGATTGTGACTAGCTTACACATACTTAAAAGTGACTTAAAAGTGACACTGTATGAAGATATATTCATATTAGAACAGTAAAAGACATTTGTTTCAAGTTACTTTAGCTCATTTAGACCCCAGAAACTGAGTGTTTTTAGTATCTTACTCGGGGCTGCTGTGCTGAGTGGCCCGAGGCTGAAGGAGGACGGGGGAGGAGCTTCCCTCGCGGTGGGAGGAGCTCCACTGTATGCCCCGCCTCTCCATCCTCAGCTGTTTCCGGATCTCTTTGACCTCGGCCTTCAGCAGGCGCTTCTCCGCCTTCAGACGTTGCTTTTCTGCCTTTCTGAAACTGCGGTCGCCTCGCCGGTAGAACCTGAGAAGGACAGCAGGGTTTGAGCCACTATGTGCCATCATTGCACCCAATTGCCCCCATATATCGTGGCTGGGATCAGTGCCATCAGCAGGCTTTTCATTTGCTTTGTTAAAAAAACGTTTCGTGAATGAATCAGCGAACAAAATGAGGGTTGCAGTCAGATCACATTACATGTCACGTGTTAGACGCTTTTCTCCAAAGCGACTCACAGACTCAACACTGTGGACGATCCCCACAGGAGCTTTGGGGTGAAGTGTCTCAGGGACACAACGACATGCTGACTGCAGTGGGGTTTGAACCTGTGCTCCCCTGATCAGAACACCAACGTACTAACCCACTGCGCCACAGCCTCCCTCATACAGTATAGTCTTGATTGTTTAGAAAGGCTTCTTTGAAGTGAAATGTTTGAATCATATTCCTCAGTCCTGATGAACTCTAATTCACATTTTCCCTTAACCCGAAGGCATTACTGAGGTTAGGAAAAGGGGTTAGGACAGGCATAGGACCTGATGTCAGACCAGGTGAGATCTCTGACCCGGGGACAGACCAGGTGAGAGCTCTGACCCGGGGGACAGACCAGGTGAGAGCTCTGACCCGGGGGACAGACCAGGTGAATGCTCTGACCCGGGGGACAGACCAGGTGAGAGCTCTGACCCGGGGACAGACCAGATGAGAGCTCTGACCCGGGGACAGACCAGATGAGAGCTCTGACCCGGGGGACAGACCAGATGAGAGCTCTGACCCGGGGGACAGACCAGGTGAGAGCTCTGACCCGGGGGACAGACCAGGTGAGAGCTCTGACCCGGGGGACAGACCAGGTGAGAGCTCTGACCCGGGGGACAGACCAGGTGAGAGCTCTGACCCGGGGGACAGACCAGGTGAATGCTCTGACCCGGGGGACAGACCAGGTGAGAGCTCTGACCCGGGGACAGACCAGATGAGAGCTCTGACCCGGGGGACAGACCAGGTGAGAGCTCTGACCCGGGGGACAGACCAGGTGAGAGGTCTGACCCGGGGGACAGACCAGATGAGAGGTCTGACCCGGGGGACAGACCAGATGAGAGCTCTGACCCGGGGGACAGACCAGATGAGAGCTCTGACCCGGGGGACAGACCAGGTGAGAGCTCTGACCCGGGGGACAGACCAGATGAGAGCTCTGACCCGGGGGACAGACCAGATGAGAGCTCTGACCCGGGGGACAGACCAGGTGAGAGCTCTGACCCGGGGGACAGACCAGATGAGAGCCTGGGACAGTTTCAGCTACTCGTCCTTTGACACTTTCAGTTTTATATAAAAACAGTGATAGAATACTATGCAGATGAAGTCCTAGTGTTATAGAAACAGTTCCACTACCTGGCCCCTGCACACTGTTTCCTACGCTAATGCCTGAGTGATACATATCAAATCATATGAATACACTTGTTTGCAAGTTCTTTTAAAACTCTAAGTGCACTCTGCTTATAATACTTGCATACTTGTACTTAAAGAGGACATATTCTACTTATTGTCAGGTGTATATCAGTATGTCGTGTCTCTCCTGGGACATGTCTCCATGCTTTAATGTCCACAAAGCTCTTTATTTCTCTCACACTGTGCTGCAGCACCTCTTTTCACCCTCTGTCTGAAACCAGAGCCCAGTCTGCTCTGATGGCTTACGATGCGATATTACTTTATTAGTCAGACCAAGTCTGAAATGTGACTTGCGTCACAGCAGCTCCATGTCCAACACCAACAAGTATCCAGACACACTACATGAAACACAAACAACACACATTTAACACAACAGCACCATCAGTGAGAGAATCTGATCTGGGGTCAGCTCTGTGCTCACTGAGAGGACTGACTGATGCTCAAAGGATGCTTCAGTCTGACCTTACTGAATGGTGGGACCCTGTACCTCCATCAGATGGTAGCAGCTCATACTCTCTGTTCAGAGCATGCTTGGGGTCAGGGAGGATGTGGTTGGACAGCCTCACTCGGTTGTTATGATGAGTCATAGCGTCTCTGACGGGTGGACCAACTATCTCTGAGCAGATGTTTAACAGCTGGAGCCGTTTTGATTTGAAAGCTGCTGATACACACTTGTAGCAGGTAGCATGGCAGTGCTGTAGAATGGACAAGATCACTGACGTAAAGAACAACAGAAGAATGTCTCTGCTCGCCCCAAAAGACCTGACACGGTGGAGACAATACATCCTTTGTTTTGTCCCTTTGCTCAGATATTCACTGTGGTCCTTGATGACAGCAGGTGGTCAATCCTCACACCCACGTGTTCGTATGAAACTCCCTGCTTGGTTTCATCTGGACGGATGACCATGGGGCTTTATGGGAGTCAGATGGAGCCAAACATCATTTCCTCAGTCTTCTTGGTGCTGATCTCAAGGTCATTGCCGTCAGTCCATCGACCACCTGATGCGCAGCCTGTGGTGCAGCTCAGGGTCGTCTGTGTTACTGAGCAGAGATATCATTCAGTTTCATCAGAGCACTTCAGGATGACTTGACTTGGTGTGTTGGTACGACAATCATCGTGTAGAGAGTGAAGAGCACAGCTGCACTCACGCAGCCCTGGGGGGGGGGGGGCTACATTGGCTGTGATGGCAGAGGACAGGGTTTTGTTAACCTTCACAAGTTGCTCTCTACTAGTGAGGAAAGCAGCAGTAAATCAGGTATGGATTTACTTCCATTTGGGCCATGTTTGACCCCAAGATGTCCGCTTGTATCGTGTTGCTGCTGATGAGGAGTCTAGGAAGAGGGCTCTTGCATAGTTACGTTTATCTAAATGTTTAGTGATGATGTGAACCAGAGAGGCCACAGCGTCTTCTGTACCGCACCCTTGCTTATAGGCACATTGGTAGGATCCAGTTTGTCTTGTGTTGTACTGATAAGAAATCAAAGCAGAATTCTTCCTAGTGATGTCATAATCCCTGAGGTGAGGGCTACTGGTCTGCACTGCAGTCCTCGTGTTCTTTGGGCAGCGGTTTGATGTGAAGCGTCCCATGGCAGAGGGGTGTGTCAATGGAAGCCTGAAAGATGGCCTCACGGGAGCCGGCTCAGGAGCCGCTGCACCATCTGGCCCAGCCGCTGTCTTGGTGTTGGTGCACTGAAATGTTTTTCTGACCTCTTCGACACTGATGGTCATTTTGTCAGAGGAAGCAGGTATTATGGTTTCGAGCATTTCAGTGCACTTTGCAGAATTATGCAGTGACTCGAAACGGGTAAAGAACGTGTTTAGTTCGTTAGCAAAACAAATAGTCACAATAGGTTTAGCTGAAGAGGTCATTCCTGTCATGGTTCTCATGGTGTCCCACACAGGTTAGCAGGCTGGCTCTGTTGTGATTGGTCAACCGCTCAGAGATGTCCCGCCCCTTAGCCTATTGTAAACACGCACCTTGGCCCAAAACCTATATAACACAATACAGGAAAGGGGAAACCCAAAAAGCACAAAGGGCCTCTGAGTGATATATTATGGTGTAGAAAGAATAACTTTGCAGTTACAGTATTGCGACTGTTACCTTATGGCGCTTTTCCACTGCAGCGGGTAGCCCCGTTTAAGCGTCCTTAAATCGTCCTCAAGCAGCCAGGCCAGTTTTTGGTGGCCTTTCCATTAGGGTTGCCAGAAACTGACCATGATCAAAATCGATTATTCGGCAGCCCTGGCGAATAATAATCGATTATTCGACCGCCCTCCACCCCCCGCGGGAGAGAGAGAGAAAAAAAAAAGGAATTCCGTTGTTTTCTTTACTGTAACATGTTTAACAGTACAAACAACAAACAAGCATCTCATCACCACGACGTGGCCTTGAAGTGAAGTTGGTAATGGACGGCTGTGCTGCGTCTTTCTCTGTAACCTCTTTGGCGTGCTTCGCACTCAAATGCGAACGCATTGTTGAGGTTGAGCTGTGATCGACCAACGTCTTTTCGCAGAGCTTGCATTTAACTTCCTTTGGACTTGTAAGTTCGAAGTAGTTCCACGAGGAGGAACTCTTTTTACCTGCCGCTTTGTTCATCTTTAGTCGCACATGTGAGGGAGAGGGGGGGCGGGGTCGGTGTGTAGCGTGCTGCAGCAGCAGTCTGCTCTGCACGCAGGCTTCCTCCAAGTTTACAGTAAAACAAACTGGTGGTGTGACCAATGACCATTTACAATTATTAATACTATTACTATTATTAGCATATATATATATTTATATATATTTTGGTTGAAACTAAGCCAGAAAAAAAAAAAAAAACATAAATAATAAAAATAATATTCGATTATGGAGACTGTAGCGAATATTCGAATAATCGAATAATCACTGGCATCCCTACTTTCCATACAATATAGCGTAGCACCGGCTAGCGGGTACTTTTTCCCTCTTTTTCCGGCCCCATAACATCGTGGTTCTATCAGGCCAGGGCCAGGGCTGAACTAGTGACGTCAACACTCTCGACTGCTGATTGGTCAGAGAGAATCGTCACAAGTTCCCGCGCGACATCATCCCTAGCGTCGCATATATATCTCGAAGCAAGCTTTCAGCATTTTTGTAAACAGAGGAGCTACAAAAATGGCAACGTCAAAGAAAAGCACACCATGGTCGACCGAGGAGTAGTGTTGGGTACCGAGAACCGGTTCCGGTTCGGAAATGGTTCCAACATTTCGATTCCAACGGCATCATTTAGAAATGTGAATTTCGGTTCCGCTTTTCGATTCCTGAGGAAATGTTTCTCGCCGCTCTCCGTAGCCTACTGTATGACTGCGGCGGGGTGGGAAATGTAGCGTTGTACCTACACTTCCTACAGTGTAACCTGAGACCAGGGCCGGCCCGTTGCACTGGCATTATAGATGTTCTCCTAGGGCGCCAGATCTGTGGAGGCGCTGCGCTGACAGCTCTGGGAGGGGAAACAATGTTTTGACCGTTGGTGCTCATCCTAATTTTACACCCTTTTCACCCCGGTTACACGTTTCATTCGCCCTGTACGATGGGCGCTGCAAGTCATGAAAATGGGCGATGTTGGCGTATCTGGGGCCCGCAGCACACAGCCAACGTGCGAGTGAGCGAGGGAGGGTGCACCGGTACGCGCTGCTGTTATTAGCATCTGGTGCTAGCTGCTCTAACAGAAGAAGAAGATGTTTCTACAATGCTGTGGAGGGAGAGTCCTCTCCAGTCAGACTGAGGCTGATAACTACAGCTCAGTGAGGTAAAGGACTCTGAGTGTTTAGATAGTTCACTTTAGTCTAAGTTATCTCAGTGGGTCTCAAACGTTTTGATCACAATTTATGTAAGCACATATTTCCAAGGCACTCCTTTATAATTATTGGGATAAAACAGTTTTGAAATCATTCCAATGTATACTATAGGACAGTAAACCAGACATATCGTTTTAAACTGGAGAGATACAAAAATATGCATAAATAAAATAGTAAAATAAGATATGAATGAACAACAAAAATAAAATAAGTTACATGTATTTGTTATTGGCTATGGTAGATTACTGGTTATGTTCACATACTTATTTAATTATTAAAATGTAAACCGATCTTTTTCATATGGGTGTTTAGAGTTGTGCCCCCTAGATCTAGTCTCTAGTCATTCTGCTTAAAGTGCACCAGATTGAAGCATTTTACTTCAAAATGTTCTAACATTTCTTCCCGGTATGCCTGAGAAGGCAGGTATGCTTGTTTTTCTCAACAAGAACTGTTTTTAAAAGTTGGACTGTTGCACTGTTGTAGCTTCAGTGGTTCTCAGGTTACAGTTACATAGCAGCGAATATAAACAGACTGATTAATGTGAATATGACTGTAAACTAACCTGTGTAAAAGTTTCTCGAATAAATGTAATTTTTTTGGTGGAAGAAGCATGTATCATTTTTTTACCATGCCCCTCAAAGAACCGGAATCGAGAACCGTTAAGAACCGGAATCGAAAAGTAGAATCGGAATCAGAATCGTGGAAATTCAAACGATACCCAACCCTACCGAGGAGGTGACGATGTTCCTACATCTTATTGGGGATGATAAAATCCAGCGGGAGCTCGAAGGAACAACTCGAAATGTGAAAAAAAGCCGATCGCCCCGCCGACACTGCGTTGCTATAGTAACTACCGCAGGTCCTAAACTGTAATGGGAATGCGCCACGGCCTCGGACGGCCAGCGAGGCAGCCCGAGGCCTGAGCGAGGACGCTTAGGGACGCTTAAACGGGGCTACCCCGCTGCAGTGGGAATGCGCCATTAGAGAGGTGGATTCAAGATCCACATTTCAGAGATGTTATAATCACAAGCACAATAGCTACAGCGCAGTTTTTCAAATGAAACGTAAAAGTAAATAGAAATAGTGTATAAGAAATACAAACCATTAAAACCGAACATTTGAAATAGAACAAGACTAAATGAAAACAGAAAATGAAATACCATCGTGCCAGAAGGTGGGAATACGGGGTCTGGTAAACATCCAGCTGGAGTTTTAAGAGATATACAAATCTGAGAATCCAACTAGAGTGGATGTCCTACCTGCTGTGGTCCGGAGCGGGGGATCCGTGCTCTGGGATGGACAGAGGGGTCCGGGCTCTCACCAGGTTGTGACTGGGGTCATGAGCGAAGCTGCAGGGCTCGCACAGAGTGCACGAGGTACACACACTGAGCACAGAGGACAAGATAAAGGAGGGTGGAGAGAAAGGAAAGGGAAGGAGAGAAGGGGGGTTCTGGAACTACTGTAACAAGCTGACGTCTGTTCTGTATTTCAACAGGAGAAAGAGAAAGTGTTCAGGCAAACAGAAACTGATTCACTTTCTAAGTTTCAGGAATCAAGGAAAGGAAACATGTGTCGTGTCTACACTGTGTGACCACGCCTCTTTATGTCTATATGAGGCATTATTATCTCTCCCTTCTTAGAATAAACCTCACCAAGACTTCGAACCCTGGGACAGCATGTCAACTAAAACTAGAGGTCATATATTGGTCATTATTATCTGCAGTGCTAACATTTAAAACATTAAACACCTCCTTTGTTCATTATGCAATATAATGAAGACAAGTCAAAAGCAAGAGGTTAAAGGAACAGTTCATCATTTCAGACAATTGCTTTTATTCTGAGCGCGAGATGAGGAGATAGATATATATTTTGTTGGACAATGCGAATAACTTTAAAACTAGGAAAATATAAACGTGTGGTTATAATATAGCCCAGAATCAAACAAACAGAGGAGATGTTTAAAAATATGAAAAAAATCAATCGATAAAGTAATAATATTAATTCTAATAATAATAATAGTAATATATCTTATTATTATCATACATATGAAAATAAAAAAATATTAATAGTATTAAAATATTTTGTATATAACATGTATTTTATATACAGTGGAGGAAATAAGTATTTGATCCCTTACCAATAATTTAACAGTCTATCATTTGAATGGTTTCTTTTACAAATGAGAGACAGAATATCAAAAAGAAAATCCAGAAATGTACATTATATAAAAGATAAACATTGATTTGCATTTAATTGTGTGAAATAAGTATTTGATCCTCTTGCAACCAACAAGGACTCTGGCTCCCTCAGACCGGTTACATACGTCCTCTTCCTTTAGGAAAGTACTCCCAACATCTACTAGTTACCTGTATAAAAGACACCTGTCCACAGAATCAACCAATCAGATTCCAGCCTCTCCACCATGGGCCAGACTACAGAGCTGTCTAAGGACCTCAGGGACCAGACTGTGGACCTGCACCAGGCTGGGACTGGCTACAAGACCACCAGCGAGCAGCTTAGGGAGAAGGAGACAACTGTTGGTGCCATTATTCGGTAATACAAGAACAATAAAATGTCCTCGGAGGGCTGGGGCTCCACTCAGGATCTGACCCCGTGGGGTTCGATGATCAGGAGAAAGGGGAGGGGTCAGCCAGAAGTACACAGGAGGCACTTGTGAATGATCTCAAGGCAGCTGGGAGCACAGTCCCCAAGACAACTGTTGGTGGTAACACACTGCACCATCATGAATCAAACCCTGCAGCGCCTGAAGCCCCCCCCCCCCCCTGCTCAGGAAGAACATGAAAGGCCGTCTGAAGTTTGACAACGAACCTCTGAATGATTCAGAGAAGGCTTGGGAGAAGAGGATGTGGTCGGATGAGACCAACATCGACATCTTTGGCAGCAACTCAACACACCGTGTTTGATGAATTCTGGGTTGATTTTAAAGTTTTAAAGACTAAATACTGCTATTTCTGATACTGGAAATGTCAGAAATTGATTAAACATCCTCAAAAATCATCCAAACCACACCAACAGTGTCCAAATGGACCAAGCCATTTCAAAGCGGTTGTCTGCATAGGCTTATCAATGCTAATTAACACAATTGTGCAAATGGCCCAACATCTGCAAGTTAGCATCCAGCCGTCTGCATGTGCTGGGGACCCCACTATACATTTATAACACAACACGTTGGGGTACTCTACATGTCCGGGGTCACTAAGCTGGCAAACGGACCATCGAGCTGTAACACATACTGACCCCGGCCTGCTGACAGCTCGTACCTGCACTGGTAGCCCCCTCCGGTGGTCTGCCCCCGGCAGGAGGAGCAAGGAGGGGTGGAGGAGGATGGAGCTCCGGGCAGGGTGGAGGAGGAGACCTCGGGGACCTGCTGGGCCTCCGCTCCCCCAGCAGCCTCCCCTCTACCTCCCCCACCTCCTGCCCCCCCTCCCAGGGGCTTGTGAATGCAGCACTGTCCCGAGAACTCACGGCAGATCTTCTCCACGGCCTCGCGCACCACCTGGTCCTTAAACTGAGAGAATGGAGGAGAGCGCTCTTATTTTGCCTCTGTTCATCTAACAGCTGACATGTGCTCCATCTGCTTGGTCCTACCTTCTCCATGTACAAGGTGAACCAGGCTGGGGGGGTCTTGTCTTCTTCTTTGGTTCCCTTCACTTCTTTCAGGATCATCTGATCAGAAGGACAAGATGAGATCTAGTGGATGACTCACATCAACATCTTTGGTACATCATTGACATGAACCTGCAGCCTGCTCTTTTTCAGTAGATTGCATTTACGCCTCAAGTATCCTAGAGTGGTGTGGAGACATTTGTTTCCACAGATCTTCTTTTTCTGTAATATTATGAAGTCAGAAATTATTAACATTAAGCCACAAACTGCCTTTTAAGGAAAACGGTTTTTGCAAATATATAACAAAAAAATCCTCTATATTTAACTACAGTGAAAAAACGGAAACTTTGACTTTCATTAAATATATTGGGTTAACAAATGTCACATAACTGTATTAAGTGTTTTGTAATACTTAACCCTTATTTAAACTTAATATTATTGCTTTCAACTAACCTAATACAGTTCTGTTGACATAATACATTAAGTCAACCTTTCAGGTTCTGCAGAGTATAATATGAAAAATGACACCTGAATGTATTTTGATTTATCCACATCTATCACTCAGTGTGGAAATACATCTTTCATCTCTGGCAGGGCAGAGCCAATCAACGTCAGGCACTGATGTTACAGCCAGTGGTGACTCGTCATTAGGGGCAGGCACAGCCCCACCTACTGTCAGCAGAAATTAATTAAAATAATAATTCCAAAAATATGTATAAAATATATATTAAAATATATTTTCAGATCATGTTTAGTCGTCTGATTCGTCTCTACATTGCTGTTTTAGTCTGCGTTCTTCTAATTAGTGTCCACAGTGTGCCTATTGAGCCGGGTTGTGCGATGTGGGGCAAGCCCCGATCTGCCCCCCCTCTCTCTCAAAATGAACGTGTACTGTGAAAACTAAGTCTTTTTGTATTCAATGTGTGCGGCAAAAAAATTATCACAAGTGAAGTGAGGCAAAGTGCTGGCAACCCCTCCAAAACATCATCTCATAATTCAGAGCTGAAGAGGAGACGAGAGAGAGCAGCGTATAGCGATTAAAATCAGTAAAACAGACAGAAAATGAGTGAAGTGGACCGTCTGCTTCAGCTTCGGTAAGTTCATTTATGTCATATCATTTGTTGATCTTCTGTGTTTTGCCTGTAGGCTATTGCTCTGCTGGATCGATTGATATTGTGACCTCGCTGATGAGTGTCTGTGCTTTCCTTATATTTACAGTCTGGTGTTTTAATGCTGAAGCATTACGGTTGTTGTTATTGTTAAGAATGGCTTTGTGATGGGTCGGCCTTTACTGCATGTATTGAGGTGCACTACAATAGGACATCCCCACGCTGTGTACGTACATGTATGCGCACACAGTGTTGCTCCGTGTTCTTCATTCACGGCTTCCCCCCCCCCCTCTCTATCGGAACCATGGATAGCCTACAGCTATTTGTTTACGTGTTTAAAAAAGCACCAGAAGCTTATATACAAACTTCTAAGTTATTCGTGCCCCACCAGTTTGTACATATAAAAATGCCACTGGTTACAGCGATGAGAGAGAGCACACAAAGCAACAGCAGGAACTGGGTTTGTCCTGAGAGCTGTGGCAGACATTAAGACAAGCCACTGTTAGCTATAGCAGTGTTTTCATGTAGCGCTATAGTGGAGACATGGTGAGGTCATTACAGCTGCATTCACATTATGCGTGGTAAAAGCTACATTCGGCGTCACGCACCGCTCAAAGTTCAAATTGTTTTAATTTGGACCAAGTTATCGCTGACCTTTCGACGCGCAACCAATCAGATGACAGCTGTATGTAGCGGTGCAAGCTAGCAGAGGACGTAACCATAGAAACTAAACCCAACTGGCTGTTAACACTGAAAGGCTCCGGCTGAAAACATTGCGGTGACCAAAGATAAAATCACGTATCATGTGAATGACGCTTAAGAGTTATGTTAGAATTCTAGTGATTTTATAACGAAGTAAAGTATAAACGTGGTGTTGTCTCTGGTTATGTCTTTTAGAGAGTGGAACTGTGGTGATGTTACAGCAGTGAGCAAGAGCAAACAATCCAACAAACAACAACCGAAGTCTGTCTCTTTGCGGTTTCCTGCATCAGCGTGACGGCGTTTCTCTGTCTCGGTACGTTCTGCACTTCTCGACACGCACAGATCAACGCTGTAAGACTGAGCTGAGGTCAACTTCAAGACATACTAATCAATAGTCCTTCGAAGAGCTTCCATGGACACAGATTACTGTTGAATTTAAAACACAACTTGTCCTTTCTCATCCCCGTTATTACAAGAAAAACCTACAACTATTTGTTTATTCCACAAATCCACGTATTTATATTTTATTTCAGTATACAGTATTTCATTTTAGACTGTTTTATCTTAATCTATTTTACATTGCATTTGTATGCCTGCTTTTCACTTGCACTATTTTCCCTCCTCAGTTTATTGGATGCTGCACTGCTGGCAGACCATGGGACTTTGAATTATACATGTTTGCATGACAATAAGACCTTTGAATCCTTGGAAACGTCGGGGTATCGAGAACTGAATACCTTTTTTATTATAGTTTGTGAATGATTGAGTTATTTTGTGTATACGAAAATGTAGTTTGCATTAAGTAATCTAAGGGTAGAAATGACTCAACCCCTTGCTACAGGCAAAACCCTTGAGTACAGCCCCCCCCCCCCCCTCGCAAATATAATATCATTTTTTCTTTTTAAATCCAGCGAGTGGCAGCTGAGGGGTTATGACTGCTATGAAACGCCCAGTGTCCAGTGTGAGCGGCTGTGGGGGGGGGTCTCACCATGCCCTGCTCCGGCACCACAGCCTGCACTTTGCGGCTGACCACCTGGGTCAGAGCGGGGCAGTGCTGGGGGGGTCTGAAGCCCCTCTTTGGCTCCGTGCTGCTGGCCTTGGTGGTGGGGACCCTCGCCGGCTGGCCCCGGGTCTCGTACACGTTCATATGGAGCCGGTTGCCCTGCCTCGCTGCACTCTGGGAAATATACACACCGGTTAGTCTCACCTGCTGACATACAGGACCATCTTGGATACATCTCTCTGTGTCCTGAAACAAGAAAAACCCTTTGGTGAAGCATCTCCTGAAGCATTAGCACCTTTGGAGATAGAACACTAAGGAGCCATTCAAACCAGTCATAATTAAAGATATTAGCTGACCAATGTCAGCATGATATGACAGGGGTTGCTGGGCAGACTTGGTGCAGGAATTAGTCATTCAACCCGGAAATTAGTTAGCATTTAGCAATTGCAATGACATTGTTCCCAAAATGTTGAAAAAAGGTCTGTTGTTAACACAAGCTGAAGAGAGTTTCACGTTTTGTTTTACGACATAAATGACTTACGTAAATACCCCACTGCTGAACGTCTGAAGCTGGAAACTGCGTGTCTAAACTAGATGACCTAATGCCATCATGGGGGATCATCAGCCGCCTTTAGCTTAGCGGTAGGATGTAGTTATAGCCTAACGATAACTTTGTACTTCTGGCGATTGCATCTCCGCTTCAAAAATCATAAAGTGGTGTGTTGGTAATATGTAGAGATTATCCTGCTGAACGTTTCATAAACGCGTGTTTGCCACAGATTATTTTCAGCCATAAAATGACTTGCTGTGCTAACCTTAGGGTATCCTTACAACAAGATATCATGACTGCCCCCTCTGTTTCTCTGTAGTGTTCTGAAACTGAACCTCTCTCTTTGAAGCCTGATTCAATCAACACTTCAAAACCTGAGAATTGAAGGTTCCCTTTTTCCATCCGCTGTACAGACCATTAGTTTAAGAAGCTACTTTGAGCTCATGTAATGTAGATGTAGACTATTTGTCAAGTGGAGAATTTCTTAATTTGGATTGGAAAATAACCAAACCAAGTGGCAGATAATGAAGGGTCCTATTTAATACATGAAGCCGCTCAGATGTACATAATGTACAGCACTGTACTCACATCATGTGAGTAGCAAGTGGACGTCGAAGCTTCTTACCTTCAACGCCTCCTCATAGTCAGCTGCAATAAATACAGAAACAATTATGAACACAAATTCTTTATGCAACACATGTTTCTATCTCATAGATTGTATCGTTGTGTTGCTTACCTTGGCTGTTAATGGACACCTGCAAGAAGAAAAAGGGAGATTATTTGTGTAAATATGTAAGAATATGAAGATTATTGGTGCAGGCAGCGTACGGTGCAGCGTACGGTGCGGTGCAGCGTACGGTGCGGTGCAGGCGTACGGTGCGGTGCAGGCGTACGGTGCGGTGCAGCGTACGGTGCGGTGCAGCGTACGGTGCGGTGCAGGCGTACGGTGCAGGCGTTCGGTGCGGTGCAGCGTACGGTGCGGTGCAGGCGTACGGTGCAGGCGTACGGTGCGGTGCAGCGTACGGTGCGGTGCAGGCGTACGGTGCAGGCGTACGGTGCGGTGCAGCGTACGGTGCGGTGCAGCGTACGGTGCGGTGCAGGCGTACGGTGCAGGCGTACGGTGTGGTGCAGCGTACGGTGCGGTGCAGCGTACGGTGCGGTGCAGGCGTACGGTGCGGTGCAGGCGTACGGTGCGGTGCAGCGTACTGTGCGGTGCAGGCGTACGGTGCAGGCGTACGGTGCGGTGCAGCGTACGGACCTCGGTCCTGCCGCAGTACTGTCGTACCAATAATGACTTTCAAGAACGGCCTCTCGTGTATGATTGCTTAATTAATAAATGTTTAAGCTGTGATTAATCTGATTAAAAATTGTAATCGTTTGACAGCCCTACGATAAAAACAAAGCTGTCTCTGCCGTCTGATGCTCGATTTGACGCCATTTCATATTTCTGGAGTAATTAGGGAGGCTCGGTGGGTCAGTGCGCTGATCTTCGACTCAGAGGATAGCAAGACACTTCACCCCAAAGTGCTCCTGTGGGGATTGTCCACAGTATTGAGTACGTAAGTCGCTTTGGAGAAAAGCGTCTAACAAGTGACATGTGATGTAATGTAATTATACAGTTTTTGACGAACAGAAATATTGTTTTCTGGCATCACTTCAACATTTTACGGGAAGAATCAGCATTTTGGAATGAGGGCGCTTGGCGAGAGTAAGAGGGTGCAGCGCCCCTGTTAGCGGGTGCAGACAAAGCCCAGTAAATTGAGGGTTTGGAGTTCAAAACACGAAGACATTTAACAGGATTTAAAGAATTTAAATTAAAAAGGAATCCCAGTCTCTGTTGCAGCACCTCTGACAATTATTATTATCTATTGCTATTTGTGTTGGGGTGTCCCTTTAACAGTTCTGTAAAGTAGGGATGCACAATGACTCAGAATTGAAAAATATTACACAGAACAAAAGAGGTGTTCACTAAAAACACTGACAAGGGTTAGCTCTGATGCTAGCTAGCCCAGGAGCTGTACATACGTGTTTACTGTGTGGAGAATAAATAATCCTGACCTTAATACATTTGATGGAAACAAATAACTGAAGTGTTATTCAGATCTATTCATGACATGCATTTTCACAGTAACATAGTATCAGCAATGTAGCATATTTAACGTATACGTGTGCTTTTTTACTGAATGTATACAATAAATATTTATTAGTGACAATACATGATTTTCTGTTTATTGTTGAGTATAAAGAATAATAAGAGTTTAGGCGTTACGACAGAGACTATCATCAGGTACATTTGACAATAAATGATGATGGGTAGATTATAGGGGATATTTCCCAGCCTTACAAACAGCAAGAAGACAAACCAGAGTGCTTCAAAGTAGATTCTCTCACCTCCTCGTTCTCCTCATCAAAATATGTCAGCTGGAGACTGCACAGGCCAAAGGAACGCTTCACCTGCACACACACACACACGCGCACACACACACACACACACACACGCGCACACACACACACACACACACACACACACACACACACACACACACCGGATCAGGACAAAAGATGAGAGCTCATACAGAAAAGACAAAAGTCACAGTTTCTAACTGTCATTTAAATTAGCATGGCTCACACTAAGTGTGTGTGTGTTTGTGTGTGTGTGTGTGTGTGTGTGTTGTGTGTGTGTGTGTGTGTGTGTGTGTGTGTGTGTGTGTGTGTGTGTGTGTGTGTGTGTGTGTGTGTGTGTGTGTGTGTGTTTGTGTGTGAGTGTGTATGGGTGTGTGTGCGTGTCGAAAATGTGACCTGATGAAACCGTGTTCAGGAAGTGAGCTCCATTCTAACTCCTACTTGCTCTTTACCAGCGTTGGAAAGTATTTAACTACATTGACTCAAGTACTGTAATGAAGTATAATGAACTAGGTGCTAGTACTCTACTGGAGTATTTCCATTTTGCTGCGTTATACTTCTACTCGACTACATCTCATAGGTAACTTGTAGTTACTAGTTCGTTTCGTTACATAAACTACATTACATTATGTATGTACTACGTATGTAATTAATATATAAAGTATACACAATACTCCACATTTAAAATATTACACTTTTTTGTTCGGGATTAAAACAGGAAAAAAAGGTTTAAAAGCGCCATTTTGCATAATGAGTACTTTTACTCTTGAATCTTGAGTACTTTTTCAGATAATAATTATACTTGGAAAAATGTTTGAACTCAGCACTTATAGTATTGGAGTGTGACTGTGGTATTACCGCTTTATTTAAAGTGGACCTATCATGCTATATTTGAATAATATATTGTCGGGCCATACTTATACTTAAGTTGTTTTTCAAAATACCAAACAGATCATGCATTTTAGCCATGCTTCATTTCGCTCTATTTGCTCTTTTTTAGCCCTGTTTTTGCAGGGGATGAATCTGAGAGAAGTCTTCTTTGCTGCTGTGGCAGACTACAGCGCCACCTACAGGCCTGGCATATGTACTACATCGTCTCCAGCGCTTTCGAACGGCAATGGCCGTGGCTGTCTCCTCCTGATAGGTGGAGAGTTGCCCATATAGGCGGAGCTCCTCGTTCCTGACGTCAGAAAATATTCAAATCTGTATCCGATCCGTTGCAGCCTTGTTTTTAGAGATTTGGGTAGGGAGGAAAAGAGAGAGGGTTGTGTTTTCTGACACACCGGGGACACATATTCATGTATACAAGACGTACACAAGTGCATTTTGCATGATAGGTCCCCTTTAAGTAAAGGCTCTTCTTCCACTCTTACTCTTTACTGATGATTAGCGCTTTCCCTTTATTGTGCTTCAACAGGAACCAATAAAAGCTCCTGTTGAAAGGATCCTTCATCGACAGAAGTGAAACAGCTGATAGTAAACATGCACCAGACCCACCTGCCCCCCCCCCTATTGATAAAACAACAACTCAGAGTTGAGGTCTGAGCTCTGTGACTCAGCAGCACTCACACAGATGAGTTATCCCAGGCTGAGCCACGTTAGCACTTACAAATTAAAAAAAGATTTATTTTACACCAAATGTACTTACATTGGGAAAAAGACAGCGGATATTTATTTGTTGAGCTAAATAAACTACCCACCACGAACACTTGTATTGCCCTTATTTAAATCATTAGGGTTTCAAAGTTGTAAAATGCGCTAAAAGCTGAGTCCAGAGTTATTTTGCCACTCGGAGAGAGTTTAAGGGAAAGCTAAACTGTGCATGCTCTATGTACGGGTACTTTGTGACGTTTTGCTCTCGAGAGTGTCGGGCCATTTTGGCTTGTGCCACTGAGCAGCTCTCATGGGCAGTGGCGTTTTTATATGTACAAAAGGGGTGGGGCACGAACAACTTAGATGTTTATATATATATGCTTCTGGTGCTTTTTTAAACACTTACACTTAAAAAGTGTATATATATAAATAAATATGAGCACACATTGTCTCACAAGCAAAACAACCCTCCTTAAAACAGCAGTCCACTGTCCATACAAAGACCCAGATGCCTCAACAGGCCATATCCAAATCTGTTTTTCAAAGTTTTCGAGCGAGGAACAGCAACATATTGTCGGGCAAATGCGTCTTTGATTGTAAACTGTCGGGAAGGTGGGGGCTCTCCATCTCCAGCTGCCGTGTTGCTCCCAGCTGGAACACGGAATGGGGTGGTTGTGTTTCAGGTGCAGTTTAAGGTTGGTCGTATTGCTAGCTTTTGTTGCTACCTTTTTAAACAAATGCGACACACCGCCCGCCTCATTCAAGTCCGTAGGTTCGCCTCGTTGTTTGGCTTAAATCCAAAATATTCCCACACCGGAGATGTGGTATTAGGTTTGGCAACCACTTCCATTTAACTTCAAATGCCCCTCGAGTAAGCCACACGTTGTCTCCTGCTTGTCTCTATATTGTTCATTTGTCTGCTACAGTGCTGCACGCGGAGTGTCCTGACTTGGCTGTGTGTGAGCAGACAGATCCCTCACAGCGCGCCGGGCTAAAATGCTGGTCACATCCTTATGTAAACAAACACGCATGTAAACGGCATGTGATTGGTCGATATTCATTGTGGGGGGTGTTATATATATAGAGTTGTAGTAAGTAGATTGATTGAGGTTTCGTTTATGCATAGGGTAGATTCTTTGAACTACATATCCTTTTTTTTGGTCTGTATTTTTTACATTCTGGATTTGCTTGGCGAGCTACTTATTGAGGGCTTGCAAGCTACCGGTAGCTCGCGATCGACGTGTTGGAGACCCCTGTTCTATCTGATGCTGAAATTGGCCAATAATAAAACTTTTTGTTGTTATTTCTCAAGGACCATACACATGTAAGGGTTAGGGTTGTGTTGTCCATGGTGACTCAGCAGCCACAGACATACATTGAATTTTGACTTTAACTTCAGAACTCTAATCAGAAAAAAATTGCACTTTTGGTCAGATCTAAAAAGATGAAGTGGCCCTAATCCTCTCCCGTAGGATAGTAACAGTGTAATGTTTCATTGTTTTTAATCCTGATCCTCTGCAGCGACCAACCAGTCAAGTGAAGTTAACAGCGTTCACCTTGGGCAGGACACTTAACCCCACATTGCTCCCATAGGCATGTCTACAGCACTGAGACTGCTCTTGTAAAGGTCTTCAATGACATCCACTTAAACACAGACAGTGGCAGAACTTCAGTGTTAGTATTATTAGATCTCAGTGCTGCGTTTGACACTGTTGACCACAGCATATTACTAGACCGACTGGAAAACTGGGTGGGACTTTCGGAAACAGTTCAAAATTGGTTTGAATCCTACTTAAAAGGACAGAAACAACTTTGTTTCTATAGGTAAATACTAGGGCTGTCAGTCGATTAAAATATTTAATCGCGATTAATCGCATATTAATCGCACATTTTTGATCTGTTCTAAATGTACCTTAGAGGAATATTTTTCAAGTTTTTAATACTCTTATCAACATATGAGTGGACAAATATGCTTTATGCTAATGTTTATTATCATTTGAACAATGACAAATATTCTCATGAATATTAAACACAACAACCTCTGAACATTACAAATATTCGCCTCAATTCAACCTGGAACCTCTCTCATACAATACAAATGGTGTGTGTGTGTGTGTGTGTGTGTGTGTGTGTGTGTGTGTGTGTGTGTGTGTGTGTGTGTGTGTGTGTGTGTGTGTGTGTGTGTGTGTGTGTGTGTGTGTGTGTGTGTGTGTGTGTGTGTGTGTGTGTGTGTGTGTGTGTGTGTGTGGGGGATCGTTGGAGCTATGTGCAACTGAAGGCATATGCTCGAACGGGAGCTGCCTGGACGCTGCAATCATGTTGCTGCAATCATGAGTGTGCTGACTTCTCGTACAATGTCCCGCTGTCTGCTTCCTGCATCAAGTCAAGTGCTCGGCGCAGTTGTGTGGATCGAGCGCTCCTCTGTTTTCATTGAAACAGCTCCTTATATCCGTTAGCGCAGCTAGCTAGCACCCGATGCTAACAACAACAATGCACGTAAGGTCTCTGTCTCGCTCGCTCGGGCCACACAAACACACACCCTCCCGGTCCTCCCGATGGCCAGTCAGTGCCTGCCGGTGAGCGTGGAAGTGTGGTCTGCCACAAGCGGGCAGCAGGAGCGGGGCTGTCAGCATCAGCTTGTAGATAGTATTTTAAAGTTGATGCACTCTGAAACTACGGGGCGGCCGAGGAAAAAAAATACACATGCGTTAATCGCGTTAAAATAATTAGTGGCGTTAATTTTTTTTGCGTTAACGCGTTATTAACGCGTTAACTTGACAGCCCTAGTAAATACACATCTGAGTTGACAAATATGACATGTGGGGTTCCTCAAGGCTCCATCTTGGGGCCTCTTCTCTTTAACATCTACATGCTACCACTGGCTCAGATAATGAAGAACAACAAAATAAGTTACCATAGCTATGCAGATGACACACAAATGTACGTAACAATTTCACCAGGAGACTATGCTCCAATTCAAACACTGAGTAAGTGCATTGAACAAATCAATGACTGGATGTGTCAGAACTTTCTCCAATTAAACAAAGATAAAACTGAGGTAATGGTTTTTGGAGCCAAGGCAGAACGTTTAAAAGTTAGCGCTGAGCTTCAGTCTGCAATGTTCAAACCAACAGATAAAGCCAGAAATCTAGGTGTAGTCATGGACTCTGACCTGAGTTTCAACAGTCACATTAAAACAGTTACTAAATCAGCCTACTATCACCTAAAGAACATATCTAGGATTAAAAGACTAATGTCACAGCAGGATTTGGAAAAACGTGTCCATGCTTTATCTTCAGTAGACTGGACTACTGCAATGGTGTCTTCACAGGTCTCACTAAAAAATCTATTAGGAAGCTGCAGCTGATTCAGAACGCCGCTGCTCGAGTCCTCACTAACACTAAGAAAGTGGATCACATCACTCCTGTTCTGAAGTCTTTACACTGGCTTCCTGTGTGTCAAAGAATAGATTTCAAAATACTGCTGCTGGTTTATAAAGCACTGAATGGTTTAGGCCCAAAATACATTTCTGACCTCCTGCTAAACTATGAACCATCCAGATCTCTCAGGTCTTCAGGGACTGGTCAGCTTTCTGTCCCCAGAGTCAGAACTAAACATGGTAAAGCAGCGTTCAGTTATTATGCTCCAAACATCTGGAACAAACTCCCAGAAACCTGCAGGTCCGCTGCAACTCTGACTACTTTTAAATCCAGGCTGAAGACTTTTCTTTTTGTCGCTGCTTTTAATTGAACTATTCATATCTTAGACTGCACTGTAACTTGTATCCATGTATTTTTTCTTTTTATGTTTATTTTATTAGCTTTTATTTTTAATGACTGATTTTAAATGCCATTTTCTTAATGTCTTTCGTTTTTTGAAAAGCACTTTGAATTGCCTTGTGTTGAAAAGTGCTATAAATAAACTTGCCTTGCCTTACGGTCCTGAAGTGTTTGTAAGTCACCTTCAATAAAAGCGTCTGCTAAATTACATGTCATGTAAACTTTTCACCTCAACAACAGTTACATACTGAAAAAGGTGTACAAAAAAATAACCTAAAAAACTAATGCATTCAGAAAAAAACAAAAACATGTAGGAGACCAGGGACAGTTGTAACACGGGTCGGTTGTAACACCTTCAATATCTCCAATCACAAACAAGCTAGAGTGATGAAAGTCACTCTGCACATGCGCAGTTAGATGGTAAGATCGCTGAGAAAGAAAGGAGCCATGTTTGAATTTCTCGCGTAAGATATCAGCAAAAGTGTGTTTCTGAGGTAAAATATTAACTAAAATTATATGATGTATCTTTTGGATACTGTCTTGAGTTCAAATGTCTAGGAATCCAAGCTAGTATTATTAGAATCACTGTTTTGTAGGCTACAAATATAACTAGCTAAATATGGGTCAAGCTAGCAACCAGGCAGGTTCACAGGGGGTGGAAGCCAGACTGGTGGTCCTGGGACGGTTGTAACGGGACGGTTGTAACATGGCACATTTACAATGATCAATTGTTCATTCAAGCATACAGTTGTATTGCTGATTGGTGTGCATTGTCCCTGTAAAAATAAACAGAATAACATACTGTACAGTAGGCCTAAAGTGTGTGTGTGTGTGTGTGTGTGTGTGTGTGTGTGTGTGTGTGTGTGTGTGTGTGTGTGTGTGTGTGTGTGTGTGTGTGTGTGTGTGTGTGTGTGTGTGTGTGTGTGTGTGTGTGTGTGTGTGTGTGTTTACAGTATGCCAAATGTCAGAAAGAGGAAGACAGACAGGGGAGTGCCACTTGCTCTGCTGCAGAGGGCCTGGATATATGCCATGTCACCCTGTACTATGCCATGTCACCCTGTACTATGCCATGTCACCCTGTACCGGTTCCATAAGAAGAGGCTGGGGTTGGAGAGTCAGGGATCACAAACACCCCCAAGAGTAGGCTACTGGACACCAAAGAAGGTGTTCTCAACAGAGCAGGGGATGCTTTTGAGAGACTACCTGATGGAGGCAGCTGATTTGTATTATGGTCTCAGCTCAAAGGAGGCAGGTCCACATCATTAAGGTAGACTAATAGGCTATCTATACTGAACAAAAGAAAAGTAAGTGATCAAATATGTTGAGGCCTAGTGAACAGACAAGTGAAATATTTTCCAATGTATATTCATTTTAGGTGCGGAAGTTTGCCTATGAATTGTCAAAGAACTACGAATGCAACTTCCTTCAAACCTGGGCAGAGAAAGAGATGGCCGGAGCTGACTGGCTCACAACGATTTTGAAGCGGCACCCTACCCTCTCCATACGCAGACCTCAGGCTACCAGTCTCTCACGGGCTACAAGCTTCAACCGAACAAATGTCAACAAGTTTTTTGATAACCTGTCTGCTGTCCTGACGAAGCATGGTTTTGTCACACAGGACATTTGGAATATGGACGAAACCGGAGTCACAACTGTCCAAAACCCTGGGAAGATTGTGGCCAGAAAAGTAACCAAACAAGTCGGCAGTGTGACATCTGCAGAGCGGGGCACTCTCATCACACTTGCATGTGCTGTAAATGCATTGGGACATTCCATCCCTCCAATGATGATATTCCCCCGGAAGAAGTTTCAGCCCTTCGTCACCAGCAATGGCCCTCCTGGCTGTATTGGCACAGCAAATGGGTCTGGGTGGATGCAAGAGGAAGACTTTTTGGTCTTCCTCAAGCACTTCCAGAGCCATACCAAGAGCTCACAGGAGTCAAAAGTGCTGCTGGTTCTGGACAATCATTCCTCCCACCTTTCTGTGGAGGGGACTGCTTTTTGCAGGAGCCATGGGATCATCCTCCTCTCTTCTCCTCCCCACTGTTCTCACAAACTACAGCCCTTAGATCGCACTGTATACGGGCCACTGAAGAAGCACATCAACAGCCGCTGTGACAACTGGATGAAGACTCATCCAGGATCCACAATGACCATTTACGATCTGCCGGGCATTGTGAAGAGTGCCCTTCCTCATGCTGCAACGCCATCAAATATCCAGGCAGGGTTCGCGTGCACTGGAATTTGGCCTTTTAATAGAGATATTTTCAGTGACATCGACTTTATGCCATCCCAAGTCACAGACCGCCCACCACCAGAGCCTTCTACCAGTGCAGCTCCAACACCAACTGTGGCATCCTCTCCTCCACTCGCAGCCTCCTCTCCTCCACTCGCAGCCTCCTCTCCTCCACTTGCAGCCTCCTCTCCTCCACTCACAGCCTCCTTTCCTCCACTCACAGCCTCCTCCACTGTCAGGCCATGTGTGGAGCTTGGGACATCATCCTCTGCAACGCCTTTCTCACCCATGTCCACCCGTCCACATCCAAAATCTGGACCAAGGAAGCAGACCACAAAGGGAAGAACAAGAAAAGAAACCGCTGTCCTCACAGACACTCCTATGACAAATCTACTCGAGGCTGAGAAAAAAAGATCTAACACAAAGAAGTCTAAAGCAAAGAAAAAAATCAATTTCTGCAACAACAAAAAAGCCCAACAAGAAGCAGAAGATGCAGGACTCATCTGATGGAGATGAGGCCCAATACTGCATTGTGTGCCTGGAGAGCTACTCCAGGTCCAAGGAGATCTGGCTGCAGTGTTGCTCCTGTAAAGCCTGGGCACACAAGGACTGCACAGATGGAAGTGCCTTTTACACCTGCCACAACTGTGAATCTGATTAATTATGGTGTTCTGTTTTAAGTTCTGTTCATTGTTTGATGGAGGAAGTGTGAAACCCCATTAAAATCTTGTTATCTAATTTGACAGCTTTCCCCTATTTGTTGTCATGTAGTGTGAAAAAGGTAACCGCTATTAACATGTTACAACCGTGCCTGGCATGTGCTACAACTGTCCCTGTACACAAGGACAGTTGTAACAGTTGAGTTTTTTTAAAAATACATTTTCCAACCTGTACTTATTTCATAAAAACATCTTAAATACATTGTTTCAGTAGCTGACATATTGATAATGTATAATATAGCAAAATGGCTATCCTATTGTAAATGGATTTTTACTTATTGGGGAAAAACCCAAAAAGTGTTGGAACTGTCCCTGGTCTCCCTATAAGAAACTCACAAAAATGTGAGAGAGAAAAAATGATAGTAAGTGAAAAACGTCTGACAAATGCAAGCTGTCCATCCTTTGAGTTGTGATTGAAAATACTTCCTACTTAGTACATTATTATTATTATTATTATTATTATTATTATTAATCAGTCACTCTGTAGTCCTTGCGCGTTTATTGGGGTCAAATTGCATCTCTTTGTGGTTGCTCTGAGTCTCCTTGTAGTCATGCGTGAATATGAAAAGTCATGCCAATTATCCAGATGCATAATAATACCATTGCTTATTGCTGCTAATGATGAAGCATTGTTACATTAGTGAAATACTAAGCAGAGGAAATGTAGTATTCAGCATATCTGACGGGGGATATAATGTAATCAGAACTATTCCCCCAAACATGAAAAAAAAAAAAAATACAAATATATATAAAAAGTCTATACAAATATCAGAAGAAATGTAAATTAATTTATAGAAAATGTGTGAAAAAGGAAGGATTATCTGTCACTGTAGTCATTTTACGTCTCTTCTTTGCATCTCTTTGTGGTTGCTTTGAGTCTCCTTTTAGACATGTATGAAGATATGAAGAGTCAGATGCGTAATAATACCATTGCTAACTGCTGCTGCTGATGAATCAGGGATTTTAGTCTTCGTATATCTTACAGGGGAGGAGTTGTCTTTTTAATTAAAAGAGGATTTATTCTTTTGTACTGATGGAGTCTGACAGCAAGTAAACACGGAGCTGCTGAGTTTGCATTAACAGAATATAAAAACGGGGACAGGTCAGGAACCAGGAAACATATACTAAAAATGATATAAATAGACTAATGCACGATGGGGTTAGGCCCACCTTCATAATGCATTAATCATATTCCAGTCCCTGATTGATCAGTGTCTGGCAGTGATGCTGTTGTGTCATGCACAACTCCATCACCTGTGTGTCCATGCCAGCCCACAGACCTGACACTGAATACATGTTAAATGGGTGATGGTAAACAGTGTTACCATGACGACAGTTCACCATAATAACCCTGTAAGGACTAGTGCATCCTCCCTGTCCTCTGTGACACTGGTCCCTGCTGTCAGGGACACGCTGCTATACATGACGGTACTGCTACAGTGCTACATCTCTCTCATATGTGCAGCTGTTCCCTACACAGCGGACACCATCCCAGGTGGTGTGAGTGTGTGAGGCTCGATGTGTGTGAGGCTCAAGCCTCGGTGTGTGTGACAGCGGCCCGAGCATCTCGCTCTCTTACCATGGCCTCCATCGACTCCCAGCTCTTGGTTTCGGATCCCGACAAGAGGAAATTTTTGGAATTTCCTCTGAAATTCACCTTCAGGTTGATGTAGAAGTCCATGTCTGCGCCTTACCGCATATTACTCACGACGACACGGCCCAACGGAGGCTGCTCGGGGTAATCTCGCCCTGTCCGCTCCACCGTGACTGATCCGATAGGGGATGAGGCGTATTCTGTGTTTACATCAGTGTCCCGGCCACGCCCACCTTGCATCATGTGCCCGGAACTCAGAGCGACACTTTCGATGTCGAGTTTATTATTATTAAAGAAAATGTAGGCTAATTATAATTAACAAAACTATAATAGAATCAAAAAATAAAATAATAACAATATAAATACATAATAATAATACATGCTATGTATAGAGCAATTATCAAACTAAATTATTTTATATAAAGAATAAAGAAAATAAACAAGAGAATAAACGATAAAACGCATGAAGTGAAAAATGTCTTAATAAACAAGAAATTAATAATAATTATTATAATTTTAAAGATGTTTACTTTTAACATAATAATAGTAATAATAATAATAATAATAATAATAATAATAATAATAATAATACTATTTTTGATTTAAAGACGGTATTTCAACATTTGTAGGATAATATATTTTTGTAAGAAGATATCGTGATTTCAATTTGAGGAAAACAGCCCATATGTTATTCATATATTTATAAATGTGCTTCTGTTCCCACCAACTCTCTGAAGACCATTATAATTTAACTGTTGCTGTAATTTGTAAATTTGCCGGTTTTTTCATGCTCAATTGTATATAATGGACATACTTTTGTATCGTAAGGGCGGGACATTTCTAAGTGGTTGACCAATTACAACAGAGCTGGCCAGCTAACCAATCAGAGCAGACTGGGCTCTGGTTTCAGACAGAGGGTGAAAAGAGGTGCTGCAGCACAGGCAGTATGAGATAAATGAAGAGCTTTTTGAACATTAAAGCATGGAGACATTGCCCAGTAGGCACTAAATACTGATATGATCCTGAACATCAGCACAATAGGGCCCCTTTAAGTCTGCTATTTCAGGCACTTGTTTCCCGTCGCATTCAAAATATGTTATTTATGCTATGTGAAATAATTTTGCCCTTATATTTGCATGTGTTGCAATTATTCCTGTCACTAAAACAATCTGTTTTAGAGCCATTGCTATTTTGCTCTTCATTCAGCATTGAGGGATATCATTGGTCAGATATCGCCATCTACTGGATTGTTTGTATATCTATACCCCCTCTTGGTCCCATCACCATGTCAAGTGGAAGATAAGCCGCTTTCACACCGCAGGATTTGCGGTACTTTAGTGCCGGTGTTGTGCCGTAGATTGAAGCCTTGCCGTAGATTGAAGCCCTGTTCGCGGGGACGCGCAAACGTGACGTCATCGCCTGTATTGAGCGTTCGTCTAGTTTAATAAGCTTTTCTCTCTCTTTTGAATGATATATTTCCCATCAGATTAAACAGCAAACGGCTGAATAAATAATGTGCATACAATTGCGAGGAGGGTCGTTTTAAGGACACTTTTCAGATAGTCACAATCTTCGTATTGGAACAAACTTCAGTTTTTGAGTGCAGTCCCACTCTGCTATGTTCCTCCTTCCTACAGAACAGACAATGACAGGATAATAATTATGTCATTTGTCAATATAGTCCTATTTCTTAAAACCTTCTCTTTTGTTTAAGTATCTGATAACCACGAATAGTAAGCAATTATATGACAGAAATAACATATCAGACACTGTGTTATTTTCAAGCAAACCTAAAAGATAATGTGTTCAAACTGGCTTTACTCACTTTAATTGCTCCTTTGAATGTCATTTTCCTCTGTGGTTTCCTACTCAACACATGTTTGTATTGTAATGCCACTCAATATTTAATTTTGTATTGTATTTTAAGGTGACATTGAATGCTTTGAAAGGTGCCCTAAAATAAAGTGTATTATTGATCTTATATCTGTGCCTCTATCACACTATTAATGTTCCTTATTTTAGAGCTGCACTGTTCTCTATAACATGTTCAGCAGAGCAGGTATTTCTGGCACCCCCCCCCCCCCTACAACTTTCTCCAGGATAGTCACAACTTCACCAAAATCACACTGATGCTTGCTGTTCCCCTCTAGTTTGTGCTCACAAAAGCATTTCACTCTGGGCCCAGCAAGTCAAAAACTAAAGCGGGGCTTCCATATCCGGCAGTGCAGTTGCTAGAGCTGCCGGATTTTGTAGCGCCCCCTGTAATTTTATCCAGGAAAGTCACAATGTCACCAAAATCACACTGGTGCTTGCTGTTCCCCTCTAGTTTATGCTCACCAAAGCATTTTACTCTGCGCCCTGCAGGTACAAAACTAAAGAGGGGCTTCCAAATCCGGCAGCACCAACACCTGATCTGCCGGATTTTGAAGCCCCTATTTAGTTTTTCACCTGCTGGGCGCAGAGTAAAATGCTTTGGTGAGCACAAACTAGAGGGGAACAGCAAGCACCAGTGTGATTTTGGTGAAGTTGTGACTATCCTGGAGAAAGATATAGGGGGGGTTCCAAATCCGGCAGGAGAAATACCTGCTCTGAACATGTTATGTAGAACAGTGCAGATCTTCCCTATTCACACCAGGATTAACCTAGTCTAAAATAAGGAACATTAATAGTGTGATAGAAAATGATATGTAATGTAAAAGAGGCACAGATATAAGATCAATAATACACTTTATTTTAGGGCACCTTTCAAAGCATTCAATGTCACTTTAAAATACAATTTCAAAATGTGTTGAGTAGTAATATATAAAAATGACATTCAAAGGAGCAATTGAAGTGAGTGAAGCCAGTTTGAACACATCTTTTAGGCTTGATTGAAAATAACAGTGTCTGACATGATCATGTGATATCATTACTGTTATATCATTGCTTACTATTCGTGGTTATCAGACACTTAAACAACAGAGAAGGTTTTAAGAAATAGGACTATTGACAAATCACATATTATCCTGTCATTGTCTGTTCTGTAGGAAGGAGGAATATAACAGAGTGGGACTATACACTCAAAACGTAAGTTTATTCCAATACAAAGATTGTGACAGATCTGAAAAACGTGTCCTTAAAACGAGCTTCCTCGCAATTGTATGCACATTATTTATTCAGCCGTTTGCTGTTTAATCTGATATATCATTCAAAAGAGAGATAAAAGCTTTGAAAAGGGTGAAAAAAGCTTAGAAAACGGTGAACGCTCAAAACAGGCGATGACGTCACCTTTGCACGTCCCCGCGAACAGGGCTTCAATCCACGGCAAGGCTTCAACCTACGGCATAACACCGGCACTAAAGTACCACTAAAGTACCACTAAAGTACCACGGCACTAAATCCGCCAGGGGGCTAGTGCCAATCGCATTCACACCGCAGTACTTTCCCTGAGGCACGATTACGCTGACGTCACTTCGTCTTCTTCTTCTCTGGGTTTACTGGCAGGCCGCAAAACCACTTCACGGCGAGTACAACAAAAAAACGAGAGAAGAAGAACTACACGGGGGAGGGGGTATAAAGCCCACCCGCTGTATGAGGCGTTTGTTTACTTTCAGACCTCAGACATGATGGAGTTCAATGAGCTTGTTGTCTTTGTGCTCATGTTATACAGCTTTGTAACTGGGTTATTGCAGCCAACTAGGGATTTGACCCACGCGTCGGATGCTGTAAGTGCAATGCTGGTTCGGAATCGAAGGCGTACCATAACAAGTATTTCAACCGCAAAGGCTGGCACTCACTCGTCCTGCAGGGTGTTGTGGATGCTAGGGGCCTCTTTTGGAGTGTTTTTGTTGGCTTACCAGGTAGCATGCATGATAGCAGTGTTCAGCATGTCCTCACTGGTTAGTTTTGTGGATAGGGGTGGTCTACTTCCTCATGTAACAAGGAATATTGGGGGACATGATGTGGGTTACTATATTCTTGGGGACTCAGCCTACAATGGACAATGGAAGGCTTTGTACAGTGCATTTGGTTCTCTCTCTTATTTACCACATTCAAGACAGGCACAATTACAATAGTGCAGACACCTTTGTGCAAAGAAAATATGTCAGTATCAAAACAGTGTGGCAATATAATAACAAACTGCCAGGTGTCATATGCACAAAAGGCTCAGCAGTTAACACACCTTTATTATATATCCTCCTGAGAGGAACTCGGTACACTAACTCCTAAGATGTTCCCTTACTATAATTAATTAAAATATTGAACTCACAACACTGGTAATTACAAACTTAACCATTTCTCTTTCAATAAATAAATAGTGCTTGTGTTGATGCCAATAGAAATAGAATAGAAATTGGCACTCTTTTGTCACCAGGTTCGTACCACCTCTCTAGCAGGGACTAAAAAGTACCAAAAGAGTTCCAAAAGAGTTCCCGGCAGTGAGTAGTCCCGGCGGTGTGAACGCGACATTATTAGCCGCGTTCACACCGCAGGACTTTCCCTGGTACTTTAGTTCTTTAGTTCCGTTAGTACCAATAATGTCGCATTCACACCGCCGGGACTACTCAGTGCCGGGAACTCTTTTGGAACTCTTTTGGTACTTTTTAGTCCCTGCTAGAGAGGTGGTACGAACCTGGTGAAAAAAAGAGTGCCAATTTCTATTCTATTTCTATTGGCTGGGCGAATTGCAAACCACGCCCCGAATTTGGTACGAAGGGAAAGGGGCAGCTTCTCCCTCAAAAAATGGGTTATTAAACAAAGTTCCTCAAAAAATGGAGTATTGGAGCAAAGTTCCTCAAAAAATGGAGTATTGAACAAACTCCCCACCGGCTATATCCACCTGTTTCAGCGGAGAGTGGAGTCCCCTGGGCCGTCCTGGCTTGCCGTGTCTTTGTCCCCCCGATCCGCTGACGGCGGCTTCGGATCCTCCTCCTCCGGCCCGCTGATTGTGGCTTCCGGGTCGATGCTGGAGAGATGTCTTCACGATCCTCCTCCTTCGGTCCACTGATGGCTGCTTCCGAGTCGACCTCCTCTGCGAGGGCCACGTCCGTCCTGATGTCGTCCCCGGTCCTAGCAGGTGGTTTCCCCGCCGCACACTGGCACCAGCTGTCCCCCTTTCCTCCTATGCGGACGGCATGAGAGGTCCGCTGGGTCACTCGGTCGGGGCCGGAGAGCCACTTTGTCCTGATGACCTTCAGCCAGACGAACTCCGCTGTGTCGGCCTCCTGGGTCCCCCTTTTGGCGCCAGCAACCTGTGTGGAGAAATCTGATACAAATCCCTCAAGCCTACGCTCAGGGCTCCTGGGCCCTCAGCTTTTTGATCCCCCACTGCGTATGAATACAGAATTCCAACAAACTATCATCAAATGTCTTTCTATTATGAATTTAGATGAAATGTATATCCCCATAATGACCTAAACAATAAAGTCTATGGCTTTTACTTCTTTACCAGGCTAGTTACATGATGTTGTCTAAATTAAATTCTGTGTCATTACATTACTATGTTTTAGCTTAACTGTAATATGTTCTTTCTACATTTCAAACCTCAGTTACTTTAATACCTGTTGAAATATTACAAAATTGTTTCATTATCACAGGTCAACTTCTTCAGTATTCCATTCTGGAATTACATCTCTCACAGTAGCCCCTTGGCCACTGATTCTGCATCTGTGTTACCTGTTATAACTCAATCAATATTAGAAACATGTCAACATCCATCAAACAGTATCTTATCCCCAGATATGGAGCAGGTTCATTCTAAAACTGTCAATCAATGGTCAGATTGAAAAATGTAGATTGTGAAGTTTACACTCCCCCTTTTTACACATGAACTCATGTGTAACAAAATCCTGTATGGGAAGAAAACCTTCAGGTCATAATGGATTATAAGAAAATACCAAACATTATTCACAAATGTACATCCATCATTTCCACAGTAAACACTTCAGTGAAATGAAGTGTTTCTCTCCCTCTTTCAGTCCTAAAAGAAACAGAATCTTCATGTTTTAGTTTGAGTTTCACATTCTGCAAACAGCCACCTCCTGTGGGAGTAAAATATCATCAAGTAGATTAGAAACGGGTCACAAGTGCGGTTTTCCAATTCTGTGGAATTGTAGGAAACCTCTCATTTCCCACAGAGCCCCAGAAATAATGTGTTAGTCCAAAAGCATGCTTGATTAGTCATTGTTTTAAATCATGCAGTTGCACTGATCACATGCAGACATACACTCACATTCACACTCACACTGTCAGGTTGTAAAGTCAAGTTTGGTCAGGTTCACCCCAGAGTCAGTCATTGACAGTGCCTTCTCAAGTTACACTGTCGGTCAGGGTCAAAGGTCAGTTGGTCTCAGTCTTTTTGGCCATGTGTCGTGCTCTGCAGAGACTTTGACATGTCAGCATAGGCCAGTATCCTTTGTCTACAAAAATCTGTCATATATGGAGCGCCATCATTAATTAATTCACGATAACAACTATACTTTTCAAGATATCTCTAACTTTTCATTGGGACAGCTGTTTCCCACATTCCCTGAAAAGTGTTAGCCAAAAAATGTCACTTCCTTATTGTACACTACTACTGCAGTTCATTAACACCTAATCTAAATTAAAATGTCTAATAGATCTATTTCAGAAACTTGTGCATATAATTATCAGGATCTGTAAAGCTCTGCTATGTATTTCATAACTCATTATATTCATTTATCTTCAATTCTGGTGCACTTAAAGAACAATGTTACCCTCTTTAACAGTGCGTGGAACCTTGGGTGTCCGAACATGCAACAATTACTCCCTACTTTATCAAGGATTTAAAAACAGAAGTCATTTCGTATGTCCATCCGAAAGCCCTCCTATGGTAATAACTATGCCACAATGGTGAAACCAGTACCTCAAATTGAAATACTATATTTTGTTTAGAACTAGCTTTCCCTTCAACATGACCTATATAAAGAAATATTTGTCTGATCTTATAGAGCTGTTACTAAAACTCTCCCTTTGAACTGATCAATACTGTAACAAATTAAAACACTACCAAATTCACACTTGAATAAAAACTCTAAAAGAATAATTTGTAAACATGATGAAAAGATTGAAGAATATGGTTCTACTCTGTACTCCTAACTCCCAAACACCCACTACTTAAAGTCTAGTGCATACTTCCATCATGCCCCCCCTCCCTCATCAGTGTGTTTTAGGATGATTTTTCACTTCACTTTAATAGTTTTCCTCTTTTCCGCTATTTTTGATTTACCAATTGATTAATTTATGGTTAATACATCTTCTTATCTTCACTTATTTATCAAGTCAATTCAAGTTCTTTACAATACATTAGTAGATACCTTGTGGAGTATTCACAATAACTAATCCCCTCTAGGATATGAAATCCGTTCATCTTTAAGCAGATACTATTTCCTTATTTATCTTTTGTTCATGATAACAATGGTATAACAACCACACGTTTTACCCATAGCTAGTTTCTATAACAAGATTATTATGTGTGACATAATAATCAGATGTCTTGTTTGCTAAACAAGAATATTAAACTTTAATCTTTTCAGTATTCCAGACCATCATTTAAACAAGCAGCCTCTTATCTAAACACTAAGCATTAAGGTTTCTACACCACCCCCTGGGAAACTCTTGCACAATTATGCTGTAAAATCATTGCATCATTCCTCCAGAACAATCTGAGACAAGCATGTCTCAAGATCTTGTCATAATGAGCACAGTCAGTGATGCAGCTGTAGTCAGTGGCAGGGTCCCCAAAAAAGCTAGGACCGGCCCTGGTCAGTGGGCTCCAAGGAAACTCTCCCTGGCATTGGGATGAGGGAAGGAATCACTTGGCAGACACACGTTGTCCTCTGTACAGCAGAAATCCCCCAAAACCGCAGTACCTCTTCACACCACTGTTGCCTTGACAACGAGGCACAAGCAAATGTCAATATCTCCTCAGAGATGCGTTCTTTGCACACTTCTTCTGTTTGCAGTGAGCAACTCTTCACCAACACACTGATTCAGAGAACCCAAAAGGTGGTGCAGAACTATCCAATGCTGCTGTAATCACATTCAGCTACTGAGAAAAACTCAATTTAAATCTCTCTCCCAACGGGTTACAAAATAAAACGGCTGAGGTCAGGAATGCTGAAATATGTGAATGTTAAAACAAACTAATGATAGTAGTCTGCCTATTCTTTATTACTTCAGTTCTAAGTTAATAGGCAAAACAAAGACACCCTCCTTAACCACTATACTAATCTTTATCTACTTGGTTAATTCTATTCATTTTCAAATTGTTTATCTAAGTTGTGTTACAAGCATGGTGAGGTTGACAGAATACACAAATAACTGTATTCAATCCGCGCCGTATTTGAAAACTGTAATGAATTAAAATCAATATTTAAGGACGTAATATAAGTTAAATATATTGTTAAGCTAATTACTGTTTTATTGTGAAGGCATCTCTGGTGAACAGCGGCCTGTGGCTTTTATTTTGAAAGGCCGTTCCGGAAATATACTCCGTAATATGAACAGTGAGTTTGACTTCTAGAAACACGGAAAGTTACGATAACAATCGTTCTAATGCATTAAATAAAGTCATGAAAGAGACAAGGAGGGGAAAGGCGTGTGGAAGCAAGCAATTAACTGAAAATGCCACCAATCCTCTGTTTTAACGTGATGGCGGACATTGAAAACCGAAGCGGGCATAACCACCCCTGTCATATAACATTAATAGATTCCTTCTGACTGACAAGCGTTCAAAAACCCTCTGCTTATTACTTAGGCTACTACTTTTTGTTTTATTCATAACCTAAAAATACAATTGTGATGAATAGCTTGCTCTTTTTCTGATTGAAACAAAGAGTACTCTTCTACAGAATCAGAAAGTACAAATACTGGCTCCGGCTGGAGCTCTCAGCCTTTTCAAGAGAAGGGGGGCTTCTTTCAACAACTAACAACAAACTATTGGTATACCAAAACATTTACCAACATAAAACAAGGTCTTTACGAATCAACAATGCCAACCAACAGACAGAACAATCAACAAACAGATCAATACAACTCCTAAATAACATTACAATATATATTTCTTACAGTGAGTTCGTTATCTAATGTTTAACAAATTCTCATCTTTCTATGTGTAATCTAGGTGGAATAATCCACTATTATATTCAATTTGAATCAAACTTTAACCTGCATGTACTACTCAGCAAACTACTTTCTACTTTCCCTCAACGTTACTGTATGCAATTAAGTTCCTCTGAAATATAATTAAGTAAAATTATCAGTTAATGACGAATAGTGTAAAATTCACAATGCAATGTTTCTTATTTATTTAAATGCAGGTCTCCCTTGAAAAAGAGATCATTGATCTCAATGGGATTTTACCTGGATAAATAAAGGTTTTGAATTTAATTGAAATATCTACGACACATTGATCTATTAATTTTCAATGTTATTCACTCCAACTTCAGACCACTCGATTATTCACTCCTTGTTTTAAATTCAACGCTCTTTCTTCATGCATTCAAGAAGAGAGCAAACAGGAGAGAGAAAAAGAAGGAGGGGGGGTGTGGGTACTCTCACAGACACCCCGGCTGGAACAGGCATTCCAGGAGGAGGGGGGCTTCCTTGAAACAAGAATGACTTCGTATCTATTTATCTGACTAGGTTAATATGTGTTCACTTGTATTTATTAATACACTGGACAAATCTTGTCGTTACTCTTAATGTCCTTATTCTTATTTATTTGAATGTCCTGTTAATTCAGACGTGCACACAGTCTGAATTCAAAGTTTTCAACGTGGAGCAACACATAATATTGAAGAACAAAGGGCAGCAGCTCCCCTGCGAGATGGAGTTCATGACTTTATGAGCTGTTCATGAGCACTCATGAAACATTCATGAACAACTCATTATATGTTCACTTGTCATGTTCATGAACCAAAATTCTTAAAATGCTCAAGAACCATTTTAAAGAGCAGTTCATGAATTTTTTATGAACATTGTTCATTCATATAAAGTTCCTATTTTGCTCATGACAGACTTTTATGAGCAATTTATGAACTTTTCATGATCCAGCCAATCACAACATTATAATTAAAACCCCAAAAAGTTTGCATGAGTATTTCATGAACTTTTCATGACTATGAGCATTTCATGAATTTTGGATGATTGTGGCAAGTTCAGAATATTTTGGAATATTCATGAGCATTTTATGAACTTTTGATGATCAGTGAGTGTGATGTTTTTAAAGACCTCTTGAATATTCATCTACTATTTGAACATTTCTTTCTTTTTTAAACTTTTAATCTTAAAACAAAACAATAGTGATTTTGAAACTGAACATTATCTGTATTTATTTTGGTGACATTCATATCATTTTATGGTTTATCTGTACTGTTTGAGAAGCAGTACGAGTAAGTAGCGCCAAGGTGGAACCTTTGGCAGGTGAGCGGTGACATCTGGGTTATTTTAGGGGGGACACTTCCGCCTTAGAAGCAATCCAGACGATCAACCGAATCCTGTGTATAATTATTGCTGCTCCACTTTTCTGTTTTCTACAGGTCAGTACATAATGAAAATGATCGATGTTAACTTGTGTGAATTAGATATGATGTTGGAGATGTTTAGGAGAGTGTGTCAGAAGGTTTTGAGCATGTTTGACATAGTAACGGTATTTTAAAAATACTAAACTGTCGGCAACAATAGATGTCATTTTCGCGAGCTTCAGCCGCGCCTGGGTAAATGTGACCTGAGCGAAGGCTCGCAGGCAGGTTAGCTGCTGCGCACGGGTAATATGTTTTGTTTACCTGAGTGCAGTCTTGCAGGCACATTGCCTTGTTTTTTGTTTATTAACATTGACAGTGTATTTTTGTGATCTCCATAATATGTTATATTTGGTAAAGATAGATATATTGATAGAAAGTATTATTTGATAGCGTTATGTGTTTATAGATAACAACCTGTCCTTCACTGCAAACATAGCTGCTACAACCCGCTGCTGCAGATACACGCTTTACAACATCAGGAGAATGCGTCCCCAGCTGACCCAGAAAGCGACGCAGGTTCTGGTCCAGGCTCTCATCATCTCACGCCTAAACTACTGCAACTCCCTCCTGGCTGGTCTACCTGCATGTGCCATCCGACCTCTGCAGCTCATCCAGAATGCAGCGGCTCGTCTGGTCTTCAACCTTCCTAAATGTTCGCCCACCACGCCGCTCCTCCGCTCCCTTCATTGGCTTCCGGTAACTGCTAGAATTCACTTCAAGACACTGGTACATGCGTACCATGCTGCAAATGGATCTGGCCCTTCCTACATCCAGGACATGGTTAAACCGTACACCCCAGCACGTGCACTCCGCTCTGCATCAACCAAACGGCTTGCTGCACCCTCGCTGCGAAGGGGACCCAAGTTCCCATCAGCAGAAACACCTGGGTTTGCTATCCTGGCTCCAAAATGGTGGAATGAGCTCCCCATTGACATCAGGACAGCAGATAGCTTACACACCTTCCGGTGCAGACTGAAAACTCATCTCTTTCGACTCCACTTCGAGCGATAGAACTATTAACAAAGCACTTATGGGCTGGCTTATCTAAAGCCAGTTGAGTAGCACTTGAAATGTTTTTGCTCTATGAAACCTGATGTACTTATATGATTCTGTTTTCTTCAAGTTTGTATTTTGTTGGTCGAACGCACTTATTGTAAGTCGCTTTGGATAAAAGCAGCTAAATGCAATGTAATGTAATAATTTATATTGACTATGTTGAATTTGTCCTTGAGATACAGTAATTGACTGTGACAGACAGATAACTTAAATGGAGAAATGTGATGTTTGTAAAGTTCAGCTATTTGAATGTAACTGTGTACTTGAATAAGAAGCATTCCAGACGATCAACCAGATCCTGTGTATAATTATTGCTGCTGCACTTTTCTGTTTTCTACAGAAATCATTTATTGTTGCTGTGGTACCCAAGCTTTTGGGACCCGTAACAACATTTGTTGTGCAGCTGAGTGTCAAGAACTGCTTCAAATAGTGATAGGATTAATTGTAGTGCTCCACCTGTATACATGTTTGTTTGTTTGTTAATTTGAGTAAAGTTCCATTGTGATAGACATAATTGTTGTTTCTATGGTTGCCAATTGACCAATGGTCAATGGTTCATGAACAGTTCATGAACAGTTCATAGCCAGCCATTGAATTATATTCAGTGACTGGGTATGAACTGTTCATGAATGGTTCATGAAGTTGTTATGAACAGTTCTTGATATGTTCATGAACAATTCTTGATATGTTCTTGGTTGAAAACTGAATATTCCTACACACTCACTGAAAACTCCATTTCATGAATTGTTCATGAACCTGCCTAAAACCATATTCCATGAATTGTTCATGAACCATTCCAGCACAGGAGTTTCATGAGTAGTTCATGAACTGCCCTAGTGCCATTTAATGTTCATGACACTTTCATGAACAGTTCATCAACTTTGTTATGAGCTGTTTATGAGCTGTTCATGAATATGGTTCACTAATATTTCATGAACTTTTCATGACAAGTTCATGAACAGTTCACTATCATCTCACTGGGGCGACCACAAATGAGCTTCCTCTGTCTGATGAAGCTCCCAGCTTCTGCCAACCTTCTCCGGTCACTATGTTTCTGCTCTCTCTTCTCAATTATTACACAGATTCGACGTAAAAAATCACACAGTTTATTACAGAATTTTCCCAGCGAGTCAGCCGTGCAGGACTAGACTACCTCACGGAGACCTCGCTGGTTCACTTTACTCTCTTTTTAGTGAGCTAAGGTACTGGACTGCAATACCAGACTCTGACACACACTTAGTGCACTATAGGTCCGGACTGCTCTACCCGACTCTTATAGTCGGTCAGATTAATAAGAAAAGGAGTTCAAAACACCGGCATAAAAGTTATAACAATAATCTGATTTTAATGGTAAAAAGACACAATCCGAAAATACAGAGTGCCCTGTAACAGAGCACTCCGGGCTCCCCGCTCCACTGCCGTGCGATACAGGTATCGGGACCGGCCAGTCAGCAACAGGGGGCACCGTGCATGAATAAACAACAGTATATATGGACCTTTTTGGGGCGGAGAGTCACTGCTTATCTTCCACCGGACTTCACTCCTTTAATTTCCCAGGGAAGGTTTCACACAAACTATTCTTTCTCAAACAATCAAACATTGTACACAGATATATTAGTATCAAACATTGTACTCAGATATATTAGTATCAAACATTGTACACAGATATATTAGTATCAAACATTAGCCCCAAAAAGAACCTTGAAAAGGACATGTGTGTGTGTTTTGTTAAAGAGGAAGTGTATGTGTATGTGTGTGTTGATATCTTGGTCAGGGAGTGTATGTGTGTCAGGGTATCTGGGAAAGTGTGTGTGTGTGTGTGTGTGTGTGTGTGTGTGTGTGTGTGTGTGTGTGTGTGTGTGTGTGTGTGTGTGTGTGTGTGTGTGTGTGTGTGTGTGTGTGTGTGTGTGTGTGTGTGTGTGTGTGTGTGTGTGTGTGTGTGTGTGTGTGTGTGTGTGTGTGTGTGTGTGTTGGTATCTTGGTCAGGGAGTGTATTGTGTGTGTGTGTCAGGGTGTCTGGGAAAGTGTATGTAAGAAGGTTTATATATATAGGATTACTTAAAAACCGTCCCAAATAATACATGTTCACTTCAATACAGTTCAAGATAATACCTGTTTACTTTAATACAGTTTAGAACAATATCTGTTTGCTTTATATATAAATAAAACTTGATTTGATTTGATCAGCGTGATATAAAAGTACATAGCACAGGGTTGCCAACTTTGGGTACCTGGCTGGAGTGAGATTTTGGTATCATGGGTTTGATTACACATATGAGCATGAAATGTGCTATCGTGTCAGTAGCGGGAACTTAGCATAATAGGATATATATACAATATATACAAATACACAATATTGGACACAGACTATAAAGGGCACACAGTTTCATTCACTAATGAAAGTCAAACACATGTTTGTTTCCACTGTTTTATTGTGTGCATAAGCCTGTCGCGATAAGCAATTAGTTGACTTATCGTACGATAAATAAAAATGAACTCGATAAATTGCCATTTACATGAGGATGTGACTAGCAGTTTGAAAGGATGTACTTGAATTATTATTATATATTATCATTATGTCAGTGGTCTAAAATGGTCATACAACGGTGCCGACAATATTATCGTTTATCGCAATAATTTACGGGTATGTATCCAACCAAATTAATTATCGTGAGAGGCCTATACATGAAACACACACACACACAAACAAATGTACAGACTTACTCCAAACTGCCAAATATATTAATTAACACACTCTCAGTCTCATATACTCTTTGACTCTATTTTGGCCTAGTAGAACAATAACCAGCAGACTTTTACTTTTTATCATTTCTACTGGATCTTAGATCTGCGCATGCGCAATACGGGTCGGCAGTGGCGTCCACGGAGTATTTGTGTTGGGTAATCTATAGTAGGGCTAACCCCCTAAACGCACCAGGAGCGTCTGCGTTACGGCCGCGGCGTTCGCAAAGATCGCGGCCACTCTAGTGCGCCGCGGCTCGAAGCTCCTCGCCGCAAGGAATTTCTAAAATATAGGAGGAATCCTATTTTTGACGCAGCGCGGCGCAGGCAGGAAGTGATGAAAATCACCTTGTTGTCTGCTTTGCTGGTTGAGGGGGTGCACCCAAAACCGGCTCCTTCTCCTCCCCCCCAGCACCGTCTTTCAAGTAGGAGAATACATGCCAGCGTTCTCCTCCGGTTTACAGGCACTGTAAATTATATATATATATACAATAATTATGATGATGAATACATTTTTTTTTACCACTAAAATACAGCAACACATCTTTGATTCATGTCATTTATAACTGGAATATTACAATTAGTATTAACTGTGTCTATAGTCTACAACACAACAACATAGGAAATAACAACAATAAACACGATTTAAACAGACACAAACATAAACCATTTAACTACATAGCCTACTACTTGTAGAAGTACAAATGTCCAGGAAATATTCCAAAATCAACAACAACTGCGAGGCTGCACACACGATGCTCCGCTTCCGCAACGTTTTGAAACGCGCCTGGTGTGTTAGGTCGCAGCAGGAGGTCGCAGCGTGGCGCAGCCGCAGCGCGGCACAGACGCTCCTGGTGCGTTTAGGGCAGGGGTGGGGAACCTTTTTCGTCTCTAGGGCCATTTACATTTTTTCAACATCCTCCGAGGGCCCTACAAATTATTGACCTCTGCTTAAAAATACTAAAATCACAGCCCATTTATTTCTTCTTTCTTTCATGCTGTGCAAAGAAAAAGCAACCTCTTAATCCAGATATCTTACCATGACTCACGTATGCATGCACGTGCACAGTTGTGGCATCACCACCAAAACAGAAAGATATGGACACAAATGTGAAAATGTATTTAGTTTCCTATCCATGTGGACATGATTTAAGTGTGGGGGGGGGGGGGAACCTAACCCCCTCCCGGGAAGATTTTTTTTTAAATGTTGAAGTTAAAAGCATCAATCTGGTGCACTTTGAGAGCAACATTAAGAGATCTATGGATAATCTCTCAACACCCATATGAAACAGAACTGTAAGCATATTTACTTTTTCTTTATGGATATTTTACAAATCACTCTCCTTTCAAACTGTATTCTTGTTTATTAATAACAACTTTTTTTTACTGTCATATAGTATTTCATACCTGTTTACTTTATTCTCTTATTTTTTTATAACTATAATGATCATATAAAGATGTGCCTTTACCTCACTGGTTGTAGAAAAAGCTTCTTATATTCGTTAGCATAGCTAGCTAACCAGATGCTAATAACAACAAAGCTATTGACTGTATGATCAGTATGACAGATGAACAGATCGCCACTGGGCTTTCAACTAAAGACACAGCCACGCAAAAACTGCGGTATGTGTACGTCTCCTTATCTGAAGTGCCGAGCCACGTTCTGGTGCTCTCCGTCAGAACTACACCCCTGTCAGACGAGACATATACCACGTGATGACACGTTAGGCTCGTGTTGTGGATAAGGGTGGATAGCCCCCATTGTTCTGTGTGTCAAAATGAAAGACAGCTGTTAGGAGATATAAATGATAACTAGGCCGCATTTCCAAATCTCCCCGCGTCCCTAAACAAGCTGTTATCTTACATGAAGGAAATCCAGAGCATACACTTAACCGTTAAACAATAATCCACTTTAATGGTAATATACAATGCAATACAAATCAAATACTATCAATACAGTACAAATTACATACAGTTCTGTGGGATCCCACATTTACCTGATACTCACGTGAGCCAGCCAGCCAGCCAGCCAGCCAGCCAGAGGAGAAAGAGAGAGAGCACACAACGGGGTTCCTGTCTAAATACCTCGCTGACCGGAGGAGTTATCTGCGCCTCCCTTCCAGACCAGTGATTGGCTGCCCAAATTATCATCAACACCCCACATCTTAAATTCCCCAATCCCAGTGGCTCAGCTTCATTATCACAGGGATGACTGTATGTTAACTCCTGACCTTCCCCCTCTTCCTTTGTCCTCAAAACACCACATGTTCACAGGCCCCAAAACCAACTCAGTTTTCTACACAAATCATTTTCCCCTTTTTAAGCTTCTTCATAGTTTACTAACATGAATACATACAAATATTTCCTTACAATTCCCTCTTTTGCACTCTTAAACAAGAGTGCAACTTACACAAGGCACTTGCAAAAAATGCATCCTTGTCTGCTGAGTCTCCATACTTGTCCTCTCTGGATACAACTCGAATGGTTTCATCAGACCCCTCTGAGGGCAGGATGGGCTGGTTACACGCAGCACATTTAGGCGCCAGGACCCTGTGGCAGTCTTTCAGACAGTAGATTTTAAAGTCCTCTTCACAGAAAACCCTTCCTGCGTCATAGTAGAACGCCTTCCCTACTACAGGCGCTGCAGGTGAAGCAGCTGTCATGGTAGAGGCTGCCCATAGCTTGGCAGGCCTGGCTGGCTCCATACACCGTCTTGTTGCACTTAACACACACTCCTGTTTCAGCGGAGAGTGGAGTCCCCTGTGCCATCCTGGCTTGCCGTGTCTTTGTCCCCTCTGATCCGCTGACGGCGGCTTCTGGGCTGCCTGCTAGAGAGATGTCTTCCTTCTCCTCCGGCTTGCTGATGGCGGCTTCCGAGTCGATGCTGAATAGATGTCCTCCCGATCTTCCTTCTCCGGTCCGATGATGATGCCTCCCGGGACGACTGCTGGATGGATGTCCTCGAGGTCCTTCTCCTCCAGTCCGCTGATGACCGCATCCGAGTCGACCTCCATGATGAGAGCCCGATCCGTCCTGATGTCGTCTAGGGTCCTCGCAGGTGTTTTCCCCCGCCGCACATTGGCTCCGCACAGTGGTACCAGTTGTCCCCCTTTCCTTGTAGGCGGACGGCATGGGATGTCCTCTGGGTCACTCGGTCGGGGCCGGAGAGCCTGGGGTTGACAGTCAGCCTCCTGCGTCTCGGGTCCCCCTTTTGGCATCCACAACCTGTGTGGAGAAATCTGATACAAATCCCTCAAGCCTACGCTCCGGGCTCTGGGGCCCTCGGCTGTTTGACCCACCAGTGCGTGGCCACTTGGAGCCTGTTGGTGGGGCTTAAAACAACAGACGTCTGAGCACAGGTTTTCTAAATTAATTGTGCAGCTTCAGAATCTTAATACTTGGACTGTGCCCACTAAATAAGAACCCCAACATCTTTAGGTAAACTAAATAACATATTTCAATAGCTCTGAATTTCTGACAAGCATCTGTGTTTATTTTTAAATGAAATCCCTGAGATCCCATTAAAAATCTAAATATGATTTGAACTGCTAATGTTATGGATTCAAAAACAACCAAAATCACAATACTAACAAAGTGAATGGCTTCCTGGTGATACTGCTTCTACCCGTCAGTGCTTAGATATTATCCCACTGAAAAAATGAATACAGAATTCCCACCAACTGTCATCAAATGTCTTTCTAAATGTAGATGAAATGTATATCCCCATAATGACCTAAACAATAAAGTCTATGGCTTTTACTTCTTTACCAGACTAGTTACATGATGTTGTCCAAATTACATTGTGTCTCATTACATTACTATGTTTTAGCTTAACTGTAAATATGTTCTTTCTACATTTCAAACCTCAGTTACTTTAATACCTGTTGAAACATTAGTTGACACATTACTCACCGGTCAGCCTCTCCAGTATTTCATTCTGGACTTACATCTCTCTGGTAGCCCCTTGGCCACTGATTATGTATCTGTGTTACCTGCTATAACTCAATCAATATTAGAGACATGTCAACATTCATCAAACAGTGTGTTATCCCCAGATATGGAGCAGGTCAATTCTAAAACTGTCAATCAATGGTCAGATTGAACAATGGAGTTGGGCAGCAGGTTCCTTTCAGTCCCTAAATGAAAAATGTACATTGTAAAGTTTACACTCCCCCTTTTTTACACATTATCTCATGTGTAAACAAAAACCTGTATGGGAAGAAAACCTTCAGGTCATAATGGATTATAAGACAATACCAAACATTTTTCCCAAATGTACATCCATTAGTTCCACAGTAAACACTTGAGTGTTTCTCTCCATCATTCAGTCCTAAAAGAAACAGAATTCCAAATGTCATAGTTTGAGTTTCACATTCTTCAAACCGCCACCTCCTGTGGGAGTGAAACATCATCAAGCAGATTAGATACGGTTTCCCCTTTTGTGCAATGTTAGGAAACCTCTCATTTCACACATTATTATCACCCATAAATAATGTGTTAGTCCAAAACATGCTTGATTAGTCATCGTTTTAAATCATGCAGTTGCACTGATCAGGTGCAGACATACACACACTCACACTCACACTGTCAGGTTGTAAAGTCAGGTTTGGTCAGGTTCACCGCAGAGTCAGTCATTGACAGTGCCTTCCCAAGTTACCCTGTCGGTCAGTTGGTCTTAGTCTTTTTGGCCATGTGTCTTGCTCTGCAGAGACTTTGATGTTCCAGCACAGGCCAGCATCCTCCGTCTATACAAATCTGTATATATGGAGCGCCATCATTTATTAATTCACAATTACAACTATAATGTTCAAGATATCTCCAACCCCTCCTTGCTGTTTCCCACATTCCCTGAAAAGTGTCTAGCCAAAAAAATGTCACTTCCTTATTGTACTATTACTATTACTGCAATTCATTTACACCTAATTAGTATTAAAATGACTAATAGATATATTTCAGAAACATGTGTACCTCACTATCTTGTGTCAAAACATTACTAGGATCTGTAAAGATCTGCTATGTATTCCATAACTCATTCTATCAATTTATCTTCAATTCTGGTGCACTTAAAGAACAATGTTACCCTCTTTAACAGTGCGTGTATTAGACTGATTTTCCACTTCACTTTAATAGTTCTCCTCTTTTCCGCTATTTTTATTTACCAATTGACTAATTTATGGTCAATACATCTTCTTATCTTCACTTATTTATATTTATCTTTTGTTCACGATAACAATGGTATAACAACCACACGTCTTCAATTCTGGTCCACCTAAAAATCAATGTTAAACTCTTTAGCAGTGTGTGGAACCCTGGATGTCCGAACATGCAACAATTACTTCCTCCTTTATCAAGGATTTAAAAACAGAAGTCATTTCATATTTCCTATGGTAATAACTATGCTACAATGGTGAAATCAATTATTTAGATTGGAATACTATATCTGGCTTGGCACCAGCTCTCCCTTTAACATTATCCATACAGATAAAGATTTGTCTTATAGAGTGGTTCCTAAAACTATCCCACTACCTTATTCACACGTGAATAAAAAATGTCAAAGAATATTTTGTTAACATGATGAAAAGATTGAAGAATATGGTTGTACTCTGAACCCTCAGTGTGTTCTCATTTTACTCTAATAGTTTACTACTATTTTTAATTTAATAAATCTTTCTGTCTTTACGTATTTATGCTTTAAATGTGCGTTTTGTGAATAAGTGTGTTTATGTGTAAACTCACTCATTCCCGTTTTCCTTTTCTCCTCCTCTGGTTTTCTCAAGCCGTGACCCCGGCCGCCTCACTTCTAATCGACCATGCCAACTCCTCTGATTCTGTGTTCTCTTCAGTCCATCAGCTGTAACTTCATCAGCTGTAACTCTTTTAGGCAGCCATTGGCCCAGTTACATCTGCATGCCCCATCATGCTAATGTTCTTGCACTGCTTTGCATTTCATCTCCTCCTTTACAGTCTCCCTGCTGTTTTTATGGAGGGCGGATTCTGCTCTCATGTCCCACACTTTGCTCTTGTGCTCAGCTTGGAACTTCATGGTCCCGTCTGAGGGACTGATGAGCGTAGATCTCTGCCTGTCAGCATGCTGTTTGGTTCTGGATGCCACAGGTGGAGATAGTTCTGGCTGCAGTCTTGTTGTTGTTGTTTCAGCTCTGGTTCTCTGTCTGTTCGATGGAGAAGGAGGAGTCTCCTGTTGGGTTAGGTCTTTTGTCTGCTTGGAGGGTTGGGATCGTAGCCTTTTCTAACTCAGAGGGGGAGTCCAGGTCTCGGGACGCATTACCTATAAAAAATCTAGCACACTGAGGTTAAATAAATCCAACCCTTTCCACTCTGAGTCTTTCTAATCATACCATCTGTCTTAATTGTTAAATGCCATCTAAACAACATAATTGATGTCTACTAATGATATCACAAAAACTCACTCTAAAAATTGTTTCATCCATTGCTACATATTTACCCAACATAACTCTTTCAGGAAACCATTTTCTCCTATACATTGAAAAACGTACATGTTTCCAGCATCACATATTCCACACACTATGAAAGAACATCTACATATTTTCTCCAATATTTTAAGCTAGTTTCTATAACAAGATTATCATGTGTGACATAATAATCAGATGTCTTGTTTGCTAACCAAGAATATTAAACTTTAAAATCTCTTTTGGCCAGTTGAAGTCCTGCTTACTTCATCCTTAAACTCTTCTTTAATTTGAAACCAAAAAAGGTCTTCCTTCTCCACCATGATCCTATCTCTATATCAAAGTCCAGACAAACTGATGATTTATCTTCAGAAACCATGAGGAATGACTCATAAAACACTATTCTCCCTTACTTCAGTTCTAAATCAAATGAGCCAGACAGGAAACCCCCTTTAACCACTTGCTTATCCTATTATTTTGAAATTGTTTATCAAAGTTGTGTTACAAGCAGGTTAGATCTGTAATGAATTAAAATCAATATTTAAAGACGCAATATAAGTTAAATATATTGTTAAGGTAATTACTGTTTTATTGTGAAGGCATCTCTGGCGAACAGCGGCCTTTGGCTTTTATTTTGAAAGGCTGTTCCGGAACAGCGACAATCGTTCTAATGCATTAACTATAGTCGTGAAAGAGACAAGGAGGGGGAAGGCGTGTGGAAGCAAGCAATGAACTGAAAATGCCACCAATCCTGTTTTAACGTGATGGCGTACATTGAAAACCGAAGCGGGCATAAGCACCCCTGTCATAACTGACAAGCGTTCAAAAACCTTTCTGCTTATCTCTTAGGCTACTACTTTTTGTTTTATTCATAACCTAAAAATACAATTGTGATGAATAGCTTGCTTTTGTACCATTACATTTACCAACATAAAACAAGGTCTGTACTAATCAACAATGACAACCTACAGACAGCTCATTTATTTAAATATACGCAATATATTGACTTCGCTTTTATTTATCTGACTTAATTAACGTGCTTCCCCCCCTTTCAGCCACTAGATGGCAGCAGCAGAGCACAAATGAGCTTCACTCTTCTGAGCGAATGTCTGATTACCACAGACAATGCTCACACAGGTTATTCAGGTAAAAATCACACAGATTTATTCCCCGTACAGTTTGTCTAGCTTGATAACGTTCTTCATATGTCGTCACGCAGGACTCTCTGCCTACCTTGCGATCAACGTTATGTTTACGTCAACCTTTCAAATTAATGTTTACAGACAAGGGAAACGAGAGCCGGTCTCGTCACAATGTAGGTGACGTTAGCGCTCTCTCCCAAGGATTTAACAGATAACAGTCCACTGACACTTTCGCTTATTCGGCCTCAGACTGTTATTTACCCCCAGTTTTAAACGGCGGCTCGATCTGAAATATCGAACATCCAGGTTTCGTCGTGTAGGAATCACACCCACAGCCCACGAACTGCACCGCTTCCACGCCACTTCAGGAATAAACTACCTGAGATCCACGCTAACTGCTTTATTTCTCGTCACGCAGGACTCTCTGTACCTTGCGATCAACGTTCACGTGTTTTATATAACTTTCCTAACATGGCAAAAATATGCATTGTATACTCCATTCAAACTTCAAAAACACTCTGAAACGCCTACAGACAATCCTACAGTTTCGTTACCTTATTTGTAGTGGCGCAGGGCCCTGCTATTGTCCGAGGCGTCTAAAAGTGTTTGTTCCCGACCTAGTCTGGTCGCCTGAATCCTTCCACAGCTCATGTTTATTCGGCGTCGAGATCACCATTTGTTAGGAGATATAAATGATAACTAGGCCGCATTTCCAAATCTCCCCGCGTCCCTAAACAAGCTGTTATCTTACATGAAGGAAATCCAGAGCATACACTTAACCGTTAAACAATAATCCACTTTAATGGTAATATACAATGCAATACAAATCAAATACTATCAATACAGTACAAATTACATACAGTTCTGTGGGATCCCACATTTACCTGATACTCACGTGAGCCAGCCAGCCAGCCAGCCAGCCAGCCAGCCAGCCAGCCAGCCAGCCAGCCAGCCAGCCAGCCAGCCAGCCAGCCAGCCAGCCAGAGGAGAAAGAGAGAGAGCACACAACGGGGTTCCTGTCTAAATACCTCGCTGACCGGAGGAGTTATCTGCGCCTCCCTTCCAGACCAGTGATTGGCTGCCCAAATTATCATCAACACCCCACATCTTAAATTCCCCAATCCCAGTGGCTCAGCTTCATTATCACAGGGATGACTGTATGTTAACTCCTGACCTTCCCCCTCTTCCTTTGTCCTCAAAACACCACATGTTCACAGGCCCCAAAACCAACTCAGTTTTCTACACAAATCATTTTCCCCTTTTTAAGCTTCTTCATAGTTTACTAACATGAATACATACAAATATTTCCTTACACAGCCCACACACCTATCAATCATCAAACCGTGGGGACTTATTTCATTACGTGTTGAATGTTGTATCGATGTATAGAGATGTACTACAGCAAAAGTATTCTCCGTCGGGACTTCCTGCAACAACACCACGTCGTTATCGTGATTCTGATTGGTCAGAAGACATTATCAAAGATGTTCTATTGGGAAGACGATCACTACGTGATAAAAGTTTTCAAAACCGTTTCTTGTCTTCGGTATTCTTGTTTTGGCGTGAGAATAGTTTGGGCAGTGTGAGAGCGTGAGATTGAGAGTGAAAGCGTGTGTCACACGCCAGATGCGTGAGAGTTGGCAACCCTGCATTAGCATAATTACTAGCTAGCCGCTAGCTGCTAACTGCCGTGGCCGCCTCGTTAATATCAAAATCCATCATATAACAATCCATTACCATGCTGTCATGAACGTGCGGTGCTGTTACGTGTACAAATTGACGTGCTTAATGTTGTGAACGAGCATTTTGGGGGGCGTTGTTAAAGTTGCGCATGCTCTATGAGCGCACATACGGGTACTTCTCAGGCATGCTGGGTAATCTGTGACGTATCGCTCTCTCAAAAGTTGGGCCATTTTATCATCATGCGCCAATAGAGAGGCGAAGTCACGCCCATCTACTTCCGGCCCATGGGACCCCGGAAGCGAAAAATTAACATTGAATTCAATGGAGAGAGAAAACGTATCTTTTGATCCCGTTTGAATTGTGCCACGAACTACACATATGATGTTTGTCAATCTTAAACAATAAGTTCCATGTCAAAAAAGTCACATTTTGTCGTAAAACTGTTGAAATATAAGACTATGAAAAATACGCGACTACAAAGACTACAAATCCCAAATCCCATTCTGGCTCGCGTAAGTGATGTCACAGGCGATCATGCTCCAAGTGGTTGCGACTCGTAATTAAAGCGAAGAAGAAGATCTCATAACTGATTTATTCCCTCCAATAAATAAGAGATTGCTAAAAATGAATTCACTTTTACAAGATGCCTGTGTGCTTTGTACCAGGTTGTAATCACATAAGTGATCATACTATAGATCATAGCTCGTTCTATCGCTTCCCATCTGATGAAAGGACCAGGAGTCGTTGGATCAGACAATACACATGTTGTGCATGGAACACAGTCAAGCTAGCTACATAGCTAGTAGCGAGCACGTTAGTTAGCATCACATTACTTAGCCTTGTCATTTGTATTAGCCTTAACATGAAGTGAACCCAAATGTTAAACAGTAAGAGTAGTCATGATGGTAAGTATTTTGTGAAACATTTGAAGAGGAGCCTATCGCCCCCTCGGAGGGAGGTAGGCTAACGGCAGATTAGCATCTGCGATCTTTTCTACTTAATGCTATCTGCTCAAATGGGTAACATTGAACATTAAAAGATCAGGCAGTTCAGGGAGAGTCGAAGGAAGGAAGGCAGCTTTGCATGACATTTATTTATTTATAGAAGGACCATGCATACAAAAACATTAATCTCAGCAAAGAGAAGAGATGCAATATGCCAGATTATAGCTAATAGCTAATGTCCATCTGTGGTCCATTCTTCTGGACGTGTTTCATTGTGATGATAGTGAGTCAATCTGTTTGTTGGAAAGACAGTAGTTGAGTGATTACTGATAGAACATTATTAAAAGAGATAATTATTTAAAGTGTTGTTACTGACCTTTTTCTCTTTTATTTCCTTTCCCTCACCTGTAACTGCTGAGACCCTGAGGAACATGCACACTGGACTGACCTGCTCTGGCAACCTGATTTCCACTGTACGTAATAGTATTTGGTTATGGTATATTATTTATATACATCAAAGGCACAATGCACCCCCCAGAGACACACATGTATTGAGTGTGATATTGTGCATAGGTCATGTGAAATCATCTTTACATACTAGAAAACTGTAGGAGCGGCAACTTGTTTTGAAATTGAATTTTTAATATCCGATAATGAAGTTGATCTGTTTTCTTTATTCTTCTCTCTTCCCAGCTCCATCCATCACCGTGCTCTGTTCCTGCAGGTCCTGCTTGCTAATCATTATGCTTTATGTTTTCACACAATTACAAATAAAGTCAATGTATTGTATGACATGAAGTTGTGCTTCATTCGGAGTCAATAATAAATTCATTCTGCCTTCAACTGCACAATGACTGTGGACTGCACCGACATCCATGTAGCTGCCCCCCAGTAAGATGAACCAAGCAAAGAGGGTCGCCATCATGCCCAAGGCTTAAACTGACCTGAGACCAGCACACCCAAACACAACGGCTCTTTTAAGAGCCACCTACAGTTTCAAAGAGTTGCAATCCTACGTTATTATAATTATTAAACTGGTTCATGTGTCACTTAGTTTACTGAACCGTGATGAATGAAAGAAATGAGTGAGGTAGTGCTTTACTGAAGTTACAAAGACATTAATATATGAGTAACAGGTCAGTGTAAACACAAGCTTCTGTCAATTATGGATCATTCAAACTATTTATATAAAAATATGTAATAAAGTTCTAAAACAAGTATTCGGTATATTCCTTGATAGCTTTTGGAGAAGGTTGTTTTTAAATTTACTAAAATCTATCGTTTCAACTGTTTCACTTTATAAAAAGGAACAGATGAGTAGAGCATCATTGAGTTTCTTATTCTGTCAGTAAATTATCCAAATGAAATGTTTATCATTATTTTATTCAACCCTAAACAAATTGATTGTACCTTTTTAATAATGACCTTACATGGTTAAGTTAAATTAACTTCAGAAAATCAAATCTGTTCTGAGAAAAAACTAATAAATGTTTAAAGATAGGAACTTGCCATCCCACTGAAAAACAGTCCGTAGAGATTTAAAGGCGTAGTTGTAGTTCAGTCCAACGTTTCATTTGGATTCATTTCTCCAACAGTCAACTATTTTCATAAAGAATATATATATTTTTCAAAGTCAACTTTATTGTCAATCTTACTCAGTTTGTGTTTATAGACAGAGATCAAAAATACTTTTAAATCAAATAAAATTATACAATTTACAGATATGTATACAAATATATATATATATATCCTATATAATGATGGTGGACACTTCACCTCCAGCAGGGCAGATGGCTGCACAAGTCCATCGGGGGATGCTCCCAAAACACCGACTCACTCACAAAGAGACCAGACTCGAACACTGTCTCCTGATAGGCCTGCACAAAAGCCTTCACCCCTTCGGCCTCGTTTACAACCCCCCAGTTGACAGCCATGACTCCGTCCAAGTTGTACCCCCCGAGCACCCTCTTCATGAGGGACGCGCATGGAGTGGATGAAAGTCCCGACCGCAGCACAGCACCAAACTTGCTGGCTGTCAACCTGCCCCGCCTGTGTAACTGCCACTTTGTCCGCTGTCCTCCGGTGGCTGTCTGGATGGCAGCTTGCTGGTCTCTGCTCAGTCGCATTGAGGCAAGAATTGCCTCAAGCCCCCGACACCCATGCCCCTTCACCAGCTCCGGCACGGTGACAATGGCCTGATGTTGAGGCCGCGGCTCTGGCTCAGGTGACAAAAGCCATGCCATGCCACACTGTGCGCCCCTCAGTGCAGACCTGAACCAGTCTACATCCTGAGGGGCGATGTCTCTGGCCAGTGGGTTGTATGTCTCCTCTCACTGTTGGTAAAGTTGAGACACCGGCTGGACTACTTTGGAAGTGCCAGGCTTCCTCCACTGGCACTCGACATCTGTGGAGCTGATCTGCCACATGGCACATATTGCCAATGCTGCAGCGTGGCTGCATTTGTACATCCCCCGTGCACAATCACAGACAGCGCTCTGCATCGTGCCATCGTCTCCCATGCAGATCTGTACAAATAAAGTAAGTACCATGTTTGTTAGCATGCTATAATAGATTGAATGAGCAATAATACAAGGATGGTCCGGATCTGGGGGTGGGAGGGGTTATTTTTCCATAGTTTTGTCTGATTGTTGTTATTGTTGTTTGTTTTTTCTGTATTTTTTGTAATGTGTGTTGTACTGGTTGTGATTGTACATTGTATTTTTCTAAATGTGTATGAATACATTTTGATCAAACATTTGATCAACAATAAAAAAGGATTTGGTCAGGATCTAGACTCAGTGTGTAGTTTATTAATTAATCAATGCTCTCTACATTAGGAAAACACATACCAGTGTACCAGAGGGAGTCACACACAGCTGTGCCTGGATAACCAAACACATTGACAAGATAACCAAAACCCTTGAATCTACACACAGCAAATAAACTCAAATGACACAACGATATGTAAAAGGAGATCACACATACAGTATAGTCGATATAAAACTGGACGCTTCAATCTGAAGAGCAACTAACAAACAAAACACGGGAGTTTACCTTGTTCTTGTGAACACTAATGTTATCCACAGCAGCATACACACAGACCACGAAGTTCTAAAGGAGAACACTAGTTACTGAAACAAAACACGTTAGTGTACCTTGTTAGCTAATGTTAGCTAGCTGACATTAACGTTACACATTGCACTCATATTACTCACCAACATCTTGTAAAGCCGGTCCCGCTGCTCTTACAGAACCGACTAACTCCCCTTTCGTGTATGTACAGCTCTCAACGTGTCCAGACTTGTAGTCACCTCGTTTTATACTTTTATTCTCATTCTGAAAGAAACAGGTGAAATTTGCTAACGTGACGGCCATCTTTGTGATGGTGACGCGTATTGTGCGAGACCAAGAGACCTGTAGTTCACTCAGTGGTTTCACACAAAAAAATGTGTAACTTCACAGTTTTACGACACATTTTAATTTTTTTGACTTGCAAAATATTCTTTTAAATTGACAAACATCATATGTGTCATTCGTGGCACAATTCAAACGGGATCAAAAGATAACCTTTCTCTCTCCATTGACTTCAATGTATAATTTTACGCTTCCGGGGTCCCATGGAGGCTCCCGGAAAGGGAGGGACTTCGCCTCTCTATAAGCAGCTCTCATAGGAATGAATGAGGCCCCGCCTCCCACGCTGTATCCAGTTCTTATTATACATCCATGGTAGTGACAGAGCTGTCTCGTGTGAACAGACACTTTCCGGTGTCTATTGCGTGTGGACCATAGGTGTGGACGGAAGCCTTTTTTGCGATTGCGTTTGTGTTTTACCGTGTTTTGTTTTACCGTGTTTTACCCCGTGGGGCCGGGGCCTTAAATGCAGTTTTTCAAACTAGATGACCTTTCATTAGTTTTAAAATCCTGCTTTGCTGACAGGGTGTGACAGGGTTATTATTATTTACGTGTCTGAATTTGAAATTAAAATCTTGAATAGCGAACTTCAATGGTTTGAGAACATTTGCATGCCTTCTATATGGTCCATCCTCAGAAATAGATCATTTCATCTATTGAACAACAGTTATATTGTGATTGTGATGTTGCTTGACGGAAGGGATACACGTTTTTTGTTAATTTCTTGACCACTGAGTCAAATTGTTGAGAGAACATATTAAAATCTCAAAAATCTCAAAATTCTCATAAAAAGAATATTGGAAGAGAAAGGACGATTTATAATGTTGAAAATAAAGCATATTTGGGACAAATGCATTGCAATGTTTATTTTTTTTTATCATGCAGTTTTTTCTTATTTTGTTTATTTTGCAATACGGTACCTTATATTAAAAAAAATACAAAAATTGTAATATTATGACAAATAGTATATTAAAAGGGGCCCTGTTTAGATTTATGTTGGTTTCCACTTTCCTGTAGCTTCTTATAGGTTTTTGTGCAGGTAAATGACAACATCTCTAACTAACATTTGCGCTTCTATTGGCTAGCGCTCCAACACATAGTTTGTGATAAGCTAAGGGGGGGATATCTCTAAGCGGATGACCAATCACAACAGAGCCGGCCAGCTATCCAATCAAAGCAGAGTGAGCTCTGGTTTCAGACAGAGGGTGAAAAGAGGTGCTGCAGAGAAAAATAAAGAGCTTTTTGAACAATGAAGCATGGAGATATGTCACAGTAGAGAAACAAAATACTAAGCTGAACATCAGCAGGAGAGGACTCTTTAAAGTAGAGACACTACATACTGATATACACCTGAACATTAGCAGGAGAGGACTCTTTAAGGTAGAGACGCTACATACTGATATACACCTGAACATCAGCAGGAGAGGACTCTTTAAAGTAGAGACACTACATACTGATATACACCTGAACATCAGCAGAAGAGGACTTTTTAAAGTAGAGACACTACATACTGATATACACCTGAACATCAGCAGGAGAGGACTCTTTAAAGTAGAGTCACTACATACTGATATACACCTGAACATCAGCAGGAGAGGACTCTTTAAAGTAGAGACACTACATACTGATATACACCTGAACACCAGCAGGAGAGGACTCTTTAAAGTAGAGACACTACATACTGATATACTGTACACCTGAACATCAGCAGGAGAGGACTCTTTAAAGTAGAGACACTACATACTGATATACAGCTGAACATCAGCAGGAGAGGACTCTTTAAAGTAGAGACACTACATACTGATATACACCTGAACATCAGCAGGAGAGGACTCTTTAAAGTAGAGACACTACATACTGATATACACCTGAACATCAGCAGGAGAGGACTCTTTAAAGTAGAGACACTACATACTTATATACACCTGAACATCAGCAGGAGAGGACTCTTTAAAGTAGAGACACTACATACTGATATACACTTGAACATCAGCAGGAGAGGACTCTTTAAAGTAGAGACACTACATACGGATGTACACCTGAACATCAGCAGGAGAGGACTCTTTAAAGTAGAGACACCACATACTGATATACACCTGAACATCAGCAGGAGAGGACTCTTTAAAGTAGAGACACTACATACTGATATACACCTGAACATCAGCAGGAGAAGACTCTTTAAAGTAGAGACACTACATACTGATATACACCTGAACATCAGCAGGAGAGGACTCTGTAAAGTAGAGACACTACATACTGATATACACCTGAACATCAGCAGGAGAGGACTCTTTAAAGTAGAGACACTACATACTGATATACTGTACACCTGAACATCAGCAGGAGAGGACTCTTTAAAGTAGAGACACTACATACTGATATACACCTGAACATCAGCAGGAGAGGACTCTTTAAAGTAGATACACTGCATACTGATATACACCTGAACATCAGCAGGAGAGGACTCTTTAAAGTAGAGAAACACGACATACTGATATACACCTGAACATCAGCAGGAGAGGACTCTTTAAAGTAGAGACACTACATACTGATATACACCTGAACATCAGCAGGAGAGGACTCTTTAAAGTAGAGAAACACTACATACTGATATACACCTGAACATCAGCAGGAGAGGACTCTTTAAAGTAGAGTCACTACATACTGATATACACCTGAACATCAGCAGGAGAGGACTCTTTAAAGTAGAGACACTAGATACTGATATACACCTGAACATCAGCAGGAGAGGACTCTTTAAAGTAGAGACACTACATACTGATATACACCTGAACATCAGCAGGAGAGGACTCTTTAAAGTAGAGACACTACATACTGATATACACCTGAACATCAGCAGGAGAGGGCCCCTTTAATCTCTTAAAGAACAAAACTAAAAGCGATGTTTACCTTCTATAGCTTCACATTATTATTTAATGATACCTTAACATTGTTTTTATTTTCCAGTTGCCATTTCCCCCCTCTGTCTGTTCTCTTCAGGCATAAAGTGTTTGCCGCTCTTTCTCACACATTATATGAAAATCCAGTTTGTTGAGTTTTGGCATGTCGTTATCTCTGCCAGACACATCGTCAGGCAGAGATAACGACATTCCAAAACTCAACAAACTTGTTGAAAGTTGAAGCAGAAACCAGGTTAGGTTCAGCCCACTTCCCATACCCATGTGTTTTGAGTGCCAACTCACTAAGGCCGGATAAGTAGGCCTACTTCCAGGGGCCCCTGGGCACTGAGAGCTCAGGGCCTCTCAACTCACGTAACAACACGCCTACCCAACATGACCAATGTTTTTAATTTTCATGCAATCTGGCATGTCAATTGCACACCTATTTGTCAAAAGCAGGGACGCAGCTACATAGTTCAACCAAAGTAGGTCTAGCCTTTTGCCCTTTCAGTCAAAAATCACAAGACAAGGATACAATGGATCAGATCTCAAGACAGTGTATGGCTCAAGAAGACCTAGGTAATATCACTCAAAACCTCAGAGCAGCACCCCACTTAAAATGCCAAAATATGACTGGATGGCTGTACAAGTACACAAGGAGTTCTATTTGTCACAAACATCGAGTTACAAAAGTAAAACATATGTTGAAAGTATGTGGTAGCTCAACTAAATGATCAGTATATATGATAGAAGATATTATTGTGTGTATGTGAGAGGGAGAGAGAGAGTGTGTGTGTGAGAGAGTGAGTGTGTGTGTGTGTGTGTGTGTGTGTGTGTGTGTGTGTGTGTGTGTGTGTGTGTGTGTGTGTGTGTGTGTGTGTGTGTGTGTGTGTGTGTGTGTGTGTGTGTGTGTGTGTGTGTGTGTGTGTGTGAAGGAGAGAGAGAGAATGAGTGTGTGTGTGTGTGTGTGTGTGTGTGTGTGTGTGTGTGTGTGTGTGTGTGTGTGTGTGTGTGTGTGTGTGTGTGTGTGTGTGTGTGTGTGTGTGTGTGTGTGTGTGTGTGTGTGTGTGTGTGTGTGTGTGTGTGAGAGAGAGAGAGAGAATAGGTTCATCCCAATTTCCCTCCTCGACTCCTCTCTCCTCTGTGACTTGAACCGGAAATCGATAAAGACACGCCATGTTGAAGGACGTCCCAATCGCTGAAATGCACATGGAAGAGTCGAGGAGAGAGGAGGAAGGAGTCTTCCAGAGGAGACGAGAGGGAGTGTAGACATGAGTGTAGACTACACGGAAGTGTTTTCACTACTCGCGCATCAAAGCTCCGCCCACAGATCTACAGCCGTCTGCTTACTGCAGCTTATACATTATTACATTATTAAAGTGTTTCAATAAGAGCAAAATATATACATCTCTTAAACGAACGAGAAGATCATACTCCATGAAAACATGAAAGTGTGTGAAATATACTTACAAATTCAATATTAATGTTTTGATTATAAAATGATAACTTACAGTTCTTATTTGAGGATTTTGATGCATGTGTGGATAAGACCCACAGAACGTGAAACATTTTGGATATATAAATATATACATCATACCTATAACAAATATTTAAGTGATTTGTGTCTCTCTTCTGTAGGAGAAATTAAATAACAACATCCAGGCCCAGTTCCAGAACAAAATGACTTGGGGTGCATCTGTATGGCAAGCCGATTCCGCTTTTATTCATTTCTGGAGGATATCAAAAAATCCATTCTTACTAATAAGAATGCAAATTCTTGATATCAAAAATGCAATTCTTACTAGTAATAATGTTTATTTCTCATATACAAAATTGAATTTTAACTAGTTAGAATGCAAATTCTTGATATCAGAAATTCAATTGTAACTAGTTGTAATGTGTATTCTTGATATCGGAAATGCGATTTTAACTAGTGAGATTTGCATCGTTTTCCTCATTCATTTCAATGGGAGTTGGAATTTGAAAGAAGTTGGTATTGCTGTTTTGATGCCCTTTGATTCCCTCCAATGCAAGGTGCTAACATCTATAGAAAGTCACTTTTGAATATGTGGCTCTTCAGTTGCCATCATCTCCCTGTAGGTACTTTATTGATCCCATATTGGGAACTTATTTAGTTACAGTAGCAGCAGTGTGTACAGACAGTAACATCTTTAAATCTTTAAAGGTGGAAACTATTAACACAGTACAATTACAATTAAATCAATAAACAGCAGCAAGTCTATATACATATCTAGTATCTACAGTAGAAATACAAAATGAACCACAAGAATACTAAATGTAAAATGCTCAAAATAATTTAGGCTGTTCTACAATACAGATATCAGAAAACAAGAACTTTGTAGCAGTGAGTTCTCTGCCTGCCATAGGTGTGATAAAGTGTTATTGCTGTTGGCAGGAATGTTTTCCTGTATCTGAGTGAGCAAGTTTGACATCAACCAACTCCCTGTTTGAGGATCTAAAAAGAGACAACTCAAAGTGTAACTGTTTGTTAAAATCTTATTTTCGATATATAAACTATCGTTATAATTAATTGAAGTGCACATCGAAACTAAACATATATTTAGTTATTTTCTCAGAAGATATTTATCCTCAATAATAAATATAATTGTTTTGTATTTGTTTATTATAATTATGTAATTCTGATTTCATAAATAAACAATTTCACTAAGAAATGGCGCTTTACATTCGAAACAGCACCAACATTTTTGAAAGGTTAATTAATCAATGAATCACATTGTATGTTTGTGGCAGAATATCACAGTTTACAAATGTGCCTCAGGGAACTTTAGACTAAATACATGATACTTCTACATGTAATTATAATAAGCACTTCCTCTCTCTACTCCCAAGGCCTCAGGCAACAGTCATATGCTGTGTGCAGGGCTGTGTGCTGCAGTACTGAGCAGAGGACTGAAAGAGGAACACAAATGGAGAACAAAGTGGAAAAGAGGGAACAGTGGACGAGGAAAAGGGAATATATTCTGGCAGCAGCAGGCAATGTGGTGGGCCTGGGCAATGTGTGGAGATTCCCCTACCTATGCTATAAGAACGGAGGAGGTGAGCTTTACATACAATCAACTGTGACATTTTAAATGATTTCATGAAAATCCCTAATCTCTAGTAATGATAAGGAGTGTGTAAAAATAACTGAAAATAATCTAAATACTTTGAGGTTACATGAAAAATAACATTTGAAAGTATATATATTGACTTTATAGCCACATGGATACACGGCTGCTAAAATAATGGAAGTTATTGTACTCAGTAGCGATTATTATTAATCTGCTTCTGTATGTGTTCTTTTTGTAGACCTGACTATCTACCAAGCACAAGTAAAACAGCCAAGAAACTGTAGAGCCTGTTGGCATGACATAACATCAATGCCGGAAGAAGTACACAGATCCTTTACTTAAATAAAATTACAAATACTATAGTCTTAAAATACTCATATAGAAGTAAAAGTCCTGATTTAAAAAATATATACTTATAACAATTAAAAAGTAATTCAAATTACCTAAAGTACAAAGAAATATAAGTAGGGGAGACCAGGGACAGTTGCAACACTTTTGGGGTTTTTCCCCAATAAGTAAAAAAACATTTACAATAGGATAGCCATTTTGCTATATTATACATTATCAATATGTCAGCTACTGAAACAATGTATTTAAGATGCTTTTATGAAATAAGTACAGGTTGGAAAATGTATTTAAAACTCAACTGTTACAACTGTCCTTGTGTACAGGGACAGTTGTAGCACATGCCAGGCACGGTTGTAACATGTTAATAACGGTTACCTTTTTCACACTACATGACAACAAATAGGGAAAGCTGTCAAATTCTAAGGCAACAAGATTTGAATGGGGTTTCATACTTCCTCCATCAAACAATGAGCAATGAACAGGATAACAGATAACACACACAGCATCATCCTCTGTGAAGGATTAAACTGTTCTCTGAGAGATGCTTCTACCTTAATTATGTGGACCTGCCTCCTTTGAGCTGAGACCATGATATAAATCAGCTGCCTCCATCAGGTAGTCTCTCAAAAGCATCTCCTGCTCTGCTGAGAACACCTTCTTTGGTGTCCAGTAGCCTACTCTTGGGGGTGTTTGTGATCCCTGACTCTCCAACCTCAGTCTCTTTTTATGGAACCGGTACAGGGTGACATGGCATATATCCAGGGACTTTGCCACTTCCCTGAATGATTTGCCCTTCTGCACTTCATTTGAGGCCCTCTGCAGCAGAGCAAGTGGCACTCTTCCTCTTTCTGACATTTGGCATACTGTAAACACACACACACACACACACACACACACACACACACACACACACACACACACACACACACACACACACACACACACACACACACACACACACACACACACACACACACACACACACACACACACACACACACACTTTAGGCCTACTGTACAGTATGTTATTCTGTTTATTTGTACAGGGACAATGCACACCAATTAGCAATACAACTGTATGCTTGAATGAACAATTGATCATTGTAAATGTGCCATGTTACAACCGTCCCGTTACAACCGTCCCAGGACCACCAGTCTGGCTTCCACCCCCTGTGAACCTGCCTGGTTGCTAGCTTGACCCATATTTAGCTAGTTATATTTGTAGCCTACAAAACAGTGATTCTAATAATACTAGTTTGGATTCCTAGACATTTGAACTCAAGACAGTATCCAAAAGATACATCATATAATTTTAGTTAATATTTTACCTCAGAAACACACTTTTGCTGATATCTTACGCGAGAAATTCAAACATGGCTCCTTTTTTTCTCAGCGATCTTACCATCTAACTGCGCATGTGCAGAGTGACTTTCATCACTCTAGCTTGTTTGTGATTGGAGATATTGAAGGTGTTACAACCGACCCGTGTTACAACTGTCCCTGGTCTCCTACTCATTCTGCATAATGGTGTATTTCATAATAATATAAAGTACATGCGTAATATCAGCTAAATGTACTTCAAGTATCAAAAGTAAAAGTACTCATTATGCAGAATGGATCTTTCACAGTATTATATGATGATGGTTTTAATTGTATCATGTTTTTACACTAGAGCATTTCAGTGTTGTAGTCGTTCAATTTGGACCAGATTTAGATACTGTGTAGTTTAGTAGTGCATGCAGTACTGCATTATACTATATGGGCATATATGTGTTATTATTATATGTGCAAAGTAACTAGTAACTGTGAGTGTTCAAGTAAATGTAGTGGAGTAAAAAGTATGATATTAAGTATAAAGTAGCATTAAATGGACGTATTTAAGTAAAGTACATAATATGTCAAAAAAGTACAATACTTTAGTTCATGTACTTAGTTACTTTCCATTACTGCTTAACATATGAATAGTTGTGATCAAGGAACCTGTTGTGGATGCCTTCAGGGAATGTGGTTTTGCAGGGCTTTCTCCTGCTGGTGTGGTTCTACTCGTCCGGTGAAACTCTTTGTTCCTCTAAATCAGTGGTTCCCAACCTTTTTCAGCGGTTACCTCGCTAACCGCAAATCCTGCTTCATAGTACAGGCCACAGATATCCATTCATGAAACACACATTTAAAACGGTTTCGTTTAAAACGGTCAAATATGTTAATTTTGTTGTAGTTAATCTACCATAGTATTTACATGGAGATAATCCCCACCCCCTCACCCCTCACTCTGTTTGAATAGAGTGGCGAAGTCACGCCCATCTACTTCCGCCCCATGGGACCTTATTTCTGAAAAATTATGTATTGAAGTCAATGGGGAGAGAAAACGTATCTTTCGATCCCGTTTGAATTGTGCTACAAATTACACATATGTTTGTCAATCTTAAAAAATCATTTCCATGTCAAAAAAGTCACAGTTTGTCTTAAAACTGTTGTAATATAAGACTGTGAAAAATACGCAACTAGAAAGCCTACAAATCCCAGAGTCGCGTACATTAAGGTTACACATTACACTCGTGTTACTCACTGACACCTTGTAAAGCCGGTCCTGCATGCTGGAACAGACTAACTCCCCTTTTGTGTATGTACAGCTCTCAACATGGCCAGACGTGTAGTGATTTTCACCTCTTTTAATACTTCTCGCTTCATTCTGAAAGAAAGAGGTGAAATGTGCCAACGTGACGGCCATCTTGGTGTTGGTGACGTATGCAAGACCGGAGATGTAGTTCATTGAGCGTTTCACACAAAATAATGTGTTACTTCACAGTTTTACGACACATTTTATTTTATTTTTACTTGCAAAATGATCTTTTAAATTGACAAACATCATATGTGTAATTCGTTGCACAATTCAAACGGGATCAAAAGATAATCTTTCTCTCTCCATTGACTTCAATACTTTTTGTGAAATAAGGTCCCATGGAGGTCCACCGGAAGGGGAGGGACTTCGCCTCAGCCATAACAGTAATATTTGTTGTATATCTACATTTTATTATCACTTTATTCATGCAGAATCTGTCCTTCTCATGGTTATTATTAAATGTAGGGGAACATCAAAACTGAACATCCATGTCATAGTCTCAGGTGTGAATATTCTGTGTGTTCAGGTGCCTTTCTGGTGCCGTATTGTTTCTTTGCCCTGCTGTGTGGCTTGCCGCTTTACCTGATGGAGACCGTGATGGGTCAGTACACACAAGAGGGCGCCATGACCTGCTGGAGCAAGCTCTGCCCCCTGGCACAGGGTAACCACACGTTTTATGTTAGAAATGTATAGTACTGGTCCCCAGCACAAACTGCCGGATATTAACTTGCACATGTTGGGCAATTTGCATAATTAGCATAACATGGGTTAATTAGCCTTAATGGCATAATAGCCTATGTTGACAATACGATACTGAATCCATTTATGACATTTTCAGTAGTGTATTTCAGGAAACACCAAGTTTTCTAAAATGAAAATCCCTGAAGCCATACTTCGTGAACGTACCCCATCCTACCAATACAAGAAACAGGAATCATAATCATTGTGTTTTGTTAATATTGACCCCAAAGCTGTATGTGAATTAAGAATAATAATATAATACAGACTCTACATGCCTAAAGCATTGTTATTCAACCAAATATCATATTTGATATGTCATACAGTATGGACTCTTCACACATTAATACATATTAATGAATGTACAGACTTTTCCTGTTAACCTTGTTTTCAGCCACAGTGGACTTCTGAGACAAAAAAAACTCAATCTCTGTTTTGTTTGGCATTGACATTTTTCTCAGGAAAGACAAATGTCATGGAACATGTGACCATTTTATAGTGGTATTCTACCATTAGGACTCTTGCATTTGGGCATGGTGTTGTGGAATGGGCCACGGAAATGATTGTTTCCAAAAGAAGTCTAAAATCTAGGTCCTCATACCAATATATTTCAGCCCTGTTACTAAAGTGCTGATTCTGGGTCTGGCCCTTTAAATGTAACCGAGCTGCTGCTGGCCACGCCCCTTTGGAGCGTCCACATGCGAGCAGTGAGCTATGTGAAGAGAAGGCTGTCTACCAGCAGAAACTCAGCTAAACGCTGCCGTGATTAATTTACATCCGGCTTCTTTACACATATTCTTTACAGCTTAAACCGAGGGTATTTCGGATGATCTCTCTGTCTCTCCAGGTACTGGCTATTCTTATATAGTGATCCAACTTTATAGCCGAGTCTACACCATTATCCTGGCTTGGGCCCTCCTCTACCTCATCTATTGCTTCAGAGACCCTCTTCCCTGGGCCACCTGCAACAATCCCTGGAACACAGGTCTGTATAGGGGAAGTATGGGTGGACGTACAGCGGGTTCAAAGGTCCTAAAGTACTTACTTCTTTCGAAGTGCCAGTCAGCTGTTGTTTTACAGTCTATTTGCACCCAGGTAAGATTTGTCACACAGCAGCTATTCGGATCTTCACACCCATACCCCGACCAACTGTATTTATTTTATGCCGGAAACATCCTAATTAATGATTGACTAATAGGTGCCTAGTATCTACAATCCCAGATTAGGTTATGTTGGTTGGTCTGTAAAGTCCAATATAACACTGATCTCTGATGTTCCGATTACCTAAACAATCAATCACAACCAATGTTATACATTTGCATATCTATACATACATTCAAAACCAAATCTAATGTTTGCCACGGGGCAAACAGCATTGTTGACTATGTACACCTGGGTGCAAAGCATCTACCTTTTCCTTTATTGACAAATACATTATTCTTCAAGAGCTCTTTTGAGACACGGTCTCCTTTACATAAATGTTATGGTAATAATCGGATTGATTTCATGTTTTATAAATGATCACCTGGTCACATGATGGAAATCAATGGCATGAAACATTTTTGTATCACTTTCAACACACGGAAAACTTACCAGAGAACAAAAAGGTAGAGGAAATCAACTGACAAATTCTAAAATAACTCATATCCACAAATTATGCACAAAACATGAGCGGCACACAATAACATACATTTAACAAACTATGAAACAATGTGGAAAAAGCAACTTGATCAAAACGTGTTCTACTTTGGCAAACGTTAACTTTTCACCCAGAGCTACCAATTTGCTAACCTTTGAGAAACAGAGAGACAAAAGCTAATTTAGCTTCTAAGTTATGATATACCGTGAAATTAAATGTAATAAATATGAATATCTTCCAAGAGAAACACATGGTTAGCAGAGAGCTAGACAATAGAATCACTAAATGCAAATAATTATTTTGAATAAGGTTTGCAAACGTATTGATCTGTTTGCTAACTGACTGATATCTTCTTCACATCAACTGTCCTGGAGACAAAGACCGCAAATGATTCTGATATTACACTGCATAAATGTTTAACATTTTAATTAATTATTATATATAGCTTATATTTGCGGGGATAGTTGAGTAATTCAAAGGTGACAGAGTTAAGACCGGGTCTGCATGGTCATCTGTGGGTGATGTGTAGAATGCATTTCCTCACACATACTGTACAAGATTTTCAAAGCATATATTTTTTTAAATATTTGAATTTGTTATACTGTATAATGTGCTGTACCAACCTTCTACCTTGCCTTGTTGGCACATTGCTGTGTTTCATGACTAAAAACAATAACGAATGACGAAATGAATGACCATTTTACTAACATCTGATATAAAGATTTTCACTTTAACCACATTTTGATTTGCTTTCCAACTAACAGACAGATGTGTGGACCTGTCCTCCTTAAACTCTACTCAAACACACAGAGGCAACCAGTCAGTAAACTGGACATCTGGAAATCTCACCAAGTCTTCAGTCTCTGAGTTCTGGGAGTGAGTCAATGTTGTCCCCTGAAGCACATAATAAATTACGTAGAGCAGCAGCAATGGATCATGTTTAAAGTATATTGTGTTCTCATTCATAACACTCCGTTCGATGTCTCACTATGGGATGCGCCTCAACGCGTATGCAAACAGAAGCATCAATCTCATTACGCCAATCCTGATTGGCTGGTGATCTTGACGTCTACGTCAGGGAATCCACCCACCCTTTAAGTAGCTTGCGCTACGTCGCAGCGTCATTCAAACACCTCTTCTCGCTTCAGAGCACATCTCGAATATCAGTAGCCGGGCTAGCTTAACAGTCCACAGACTGAACCCAAGCTAACAGTCGGTCGACGGGCGCTTGCCGGTTACTTTTTTTGCTTTGCAGAAGAATTGAACAAATATTAACACACCAGTTAATATTGTAATCTGCCCCGCCGTTTTTTCTTCCGAAATAACAGTAAGGTTTGATTTTTTTTCTTCAAACAGTAACATACCTGTTACTAGCTTGTCCCTCCGCGCCGACACCCCGGCAAACGAGGATGGACCCTTCTCTCCCTCACATCAGAGGAGTCGGAGGCTCGGCGGGTTTAAGATCTCGGGCACGGACTCACACCAGGTCTGCTCGTCCTGCCTTGGGCTGGAACACGCCCAGGAAGCTATCGATACCCCCGGTTCGTGCGGGCATTGTGCCCGCTTCACCATCAAGAGCCTCCGCCGACGGCTAGCGCGCCAAGCTAGCCTGTCAGGACGGGACCCCTTCATGTCCGTTGATTCGCCGGCCGGCTATCGGGACATGGTAGCGACCGCCGCGGAGATTGAGCCCCGCGCTGTGTCAGGCTGGGGCTCAACAACGGCGGTAGCCGCGGAATCGGAGCCCCGCGCCGTGTCAGGCTGGGGCCCGGTGGCGGCAAGAGCCGCGAGAGCGGAGCCCCGCGCTGTGTCAAGCTGGGGCTCCCAACTGGACCTCACCGTGGTTCCGCCCGCGGAGGATGTCCTACAGCTGGATTATATGGAGGAGGATGAAGAGGATGCCTCTGAGTTCCTCTTATCCGACTCGGATTAGCACGAAGATCACATCTTCGTTTCATCTGCCCAGGCTGCCAAGCCGGAGGCGATGTCCGCTCCCCCGGGCGAAAGCACACCAGCTTCGTCCTGCCTCAGTTTGGACTTTCAGGCCGTGTGCCAACGCGCTGCGTCCAGGCTGGACATCCCCTGGCCTGAAGTGGCCAAGGAGACCTCCAGATCTCTCTATGAGGGGAATAACTTGCCCCAAGCAGCGAGGATGAAGAAGCAGCTTCTCCCAGTCTTTCCAGAGATGCTGGACGAGGTGTCGGTCTCCTGGAAAGACCGCCCTTTCAGCAACAAGGCCCCAATCCAGGGTGCCTCCTCTTTGGACTGTGATGGCATGGAGAAGCTCGGCCTGCTCCGCATGCCGCCCATGGAGCCGCTGGTGGCAGCGCACCTCCAACCGCGGCTGGCTTTGGCACCGAGCAGGAACCCCACGCTACCGGCAAAGGCAGACCGCTTCCAGTCAGCAATGACCGAACGAGCCTATAAAGCCGCAGCTTTGTCCGCCAGGGCGCTCAACGTCTCATCGCTGCTGACCGCCTACCAGGCGGAGCTCTGCGAGGACATGGCGATCAAACCTGAGCCTGCCGTGTGGGACGAAATCGCAGCGATCACGGACATTTGTCTCCGTGTGCAGCGCTGTGCAGTCCAAGCCACGGGCAAAGCACTGGCGATAATGGTGGTACAGGAGAGAGCCAGGTGGCTTATCCTGACGAACCTTCCAGACCGGGAAAAAGAGGACGTCTTGGACATGCCTATTGTTCCCGAGGGCATATTTGGCTCCGCTCTAGCTTCGATGCAGCAGCGGTGTGAATCCAAAAAAAAGGAGGATGAGGCTCTCCAGCTTTGTCTTCCCCGAAGGGTCCAGCCGCCGCCTTCAACGGCCCTGCGGCAGTCCTTCGCTCAGGCTGCCTCACGTCCTGCCCGTTTCAAGATCCCGAAACAGCAGGGGCCACAGCCCGCCCCGGGTCTCCAGCCCAGACACGAGGCGAAGACGAGCTGGCCAAGAAAGTCTCCGGTTCCGGCAGCAGCCGCTCAGGCACAGCCGGTCCAGACTTTCAGCCACCAGACGAGGAAGAAGAAAAGGGCGGCCTGACAGCTTCCTCTCCTCTCCTCGATAAAAGAGCTGGCAGTTCCCTGTTCTCCAGCTCCAGAACACGTTCCAGTGTTAGATGCTCATGTGTTTCCGGGGTGCAACCATGCCCCCATCTTCCCGCCGCCTCGAGTGATGTCAGAACGTCATCCTCAAGTTCGCGCCATGAGGGAAATGGGCTTAACATCAAAGACAGCAAGCTCCGCTGCTCGTTTAAGTCAATGTTCTTTTCAATGCGCGATTTAAACGCACCGTTATGTGTGGACGCGCTCGCGCACGTTTGGCCTCCGGTCCTTCTGTACGCGTTCCCACCCCTGGCTCAGATACCCCCAACTCTGATCCTAATAGCTCCACACTGGCCTGCAATGTACTGGCTGGCGGAGATATATCAGCTGCTGTGCGGGCAGCCGTGGCAGCTCCCGCTACGCAGGGACATACTGTCTCAGGCGGGGGGGGGGATTTTTCACCCACACCCAGAGCGCTTGGCACTATGGGCCTGGCCCGTGAGTGGTATAACCTGAATACAGAGGGTCTCCCTCAGAAGGTGATAAACACTATTCAGAGCGCAATAGCTTCCTCCACCAGGTCCCTCTATGACTGTAAGTGGAGAGTGTTTGAGGAGTGGTGCCTTCAAAAGGGATACATCTCTTTTCAATGTCCTGTCGGGGTGATTCTATCATTTCTACAGGACCTGATTGATAAACACAGAGCTTTCTATACCATCAAAGTGTACCTGGCTGCTATTGCTGCATGCCATGTGGGCTTTGAGGGAAAGACGGCTAGCCAACATCCTTTGGTCTGCCGTTTTATGAAGGGGGCTCGCAGGCTCCTCCCTGTCTCCAGGTCGCTGGTGCCCTTATGGGACCTGGCAGTGGTTTTAGATGGGCTCACTCGACCTCCATTTGAACCCCTGGAAGAAGCTGACATGAAACACCTGTCACTGAAGACAGTGTTGTTACTGGCTCTGGCATCTGCCAAGCGAGTCAGTGACATTCATGCACTCTCTGTACGTCCTTCATGCACTCAGTTTGCCCCGGGGCAAACGAGAGTGTTGCTGAAGCCCAACCCTGCCTTTGTACCTAAGGTGGTTGGCTCATGTGGTTGGCGCATTTCCTCCGCCACTGTGTTCCTCTGAGGAACTGCGGCCGAATTTACTGTGCCCTGTCCGTGCTTTACGCACCTATATGGACAGGTCAAAAGAGTTTCGATGCAATGACCAACTCTTTGTATCCTGGGCTAACCCTCATAAGGGCAAGCCCGTTACCAGGCAACGGCTCTCCCACTGGATTGTGGAAGCGATTGCTCTGGCTTATACGAGTCAGGGTTTGCAGGCACCAACGGGTCTGCATGCATGCACTCGTGGACTGGCTACATCCTGGGCTTTCTTCAAGGGTGTTTCCATCCAAGACATTTGTGCAGCAGCGAGCTGGTCCTCACCGCTCACTTTTGTCCGCTTTTACAGGCTAGATGTCTCTGCTCCAAGTGTGGCCCGCACAGTGCTGGGCCCTGTGTTGAGACAGGGTTCTACCTGTCAGGATTGGCGTAATGAGATTGATGCTTCGGTTTGCATACGCGTTGAGGCGCATCCCATAGTGAGACATCTCACTTCATGTTACTCTGAGAACTGGGGTTACGTAAGTAACCTATAGATTTATTGCACTTATCATTGACTGTCTTGTGTCCCCTTGCAGGAGAGGCGTGTTGTCTATGTCTGGGGGGATAGAGGAGTTGGGTGGAGTGCAGTGGGAGGTGCTGCTGTGTCTCCTGGCTGTCTGGGTCGTTTGCTACTTCTGCATTTGGAAAGGGGTCCGTTCCACAGGGAAGGTTTGTGAATATTTTTGCCAAAACTATCTCCTACAACCTGGTTTGTAGTTAAATGCCATTGAGAACTTTTCTTCTTGGAAAAAACCGTAAAGACAAAAATAATGTGTCAATATTATCAATAGATGAGCAACAGGGCATGGGATTGTGATGTCATCAACAGCAAGTCGGCCATCTTTACAAGATAGCGATCACAACCTATTTACTTAAACAGTGCGGCTAACGATGTAGCGTAACCTTTTTTGTCATGGTTGGTAGGCACTTTTGCATTGTGGATGTAACGGTGGGTTACGTATTGTAACCCTAGAAATATAAGCACAGGCGGAGCCCTCTACTGGACTCTATGGGTACTACCTCTCAACCATACTATGCAAGCATTCATCAACTGAGATATCTATAACCGTAGCTGGCCCCCTGAGGGGGACCTACCTGAATGTGCGCACAAGCCCACCGTATATAAGGCGGCCTCGCCTCATGGCTGTCATCCTACACTTCTCTTCAGCGAGCAGCATAGAACAGACAGGGCCCGAGTAGAGGGCTCCGCCTGTGCTTATATACCTAGGATTACAATACGTAACCCACCGTTATAACTCAAGCGGCTTTTTTTGGTTAATAGCCACTGCACCGCAACCTCCTCTCCTCCGGTTGTGCCCGGGGAGAAGTCGGGGCCGCAGTTTACCTGGCTGGTAGGGCACACTCAGACACGCTTACCTCGTGAATAGTGTGCCTGGAAAACAGTGAGGAGGCAGGCAGGGAGAGCCCCCCAGCCTTATGGGGCTTACTGCGCACCATGCCTCCCGGGTCCCCAAGGAGCACGGGGAAAAACATAAGTGCATTATGCTCTGGTGGGGTCAGATATCTGCTGACCCCAGCCCTGTATGGGGCTTACTGCGCACCACGTTTCCCGGGTCCCCACTGAGCACGGGAAAACATAAGTGCGTTATGTCCCCCCCCTCACCAGTCTTGTGTTGCCCCAGCAAGCACAGATGACAAGAAGGAGCCAGACATGTCCAAGTGATAAAGCCTTGCGTGGACCAAGATGCCGCCGTACATATATCCTCCACACTCACTCCGTTAAATAAGTCTGTTGATACAGCCATACCCTGTATAGAGTGTGCACGGACCCCCGTGGGGAAGGCTCTCTCCACCTGTCCAGGTTCAGGTTATTTATTTGCACCCGTAGGTAGATTCTGTCCGTAGGCATGTGAGATGCACTCGCAGAGCCATCCCGCCTGGCGTTTCTTGGACAGAGCTTTACCGGCCATGCCGCCCCCAAAGCACACAAACAGCTGTTCAGTGCGCCTAGTGGCAGCCGTGCACTCCACATAACATGCCAGCACACGCACCGGACAGAGGAGGTGAAATGTAGCTTCCCTGGCCCTACTATGGGGTGGAAGACTAAAGCCCCCTAACTGAATAGCCCTTGACCTGAACGAGCAAAGGAGGGGTTCGGTCTGAGTGTCGCCCCGCTACGGTCACACCGGATCACTAAGCAACTTGGCTACACCGACAGAGCGGTCAGCTCGGACACTCTCTTGGCCAACGTTAAGGCTGTCTTCCATGACAGTACTTTCAGGGAGGAGAGCTCCAGATGGCAGATCCCATTGTGGGGTGGAGACATGCACTACTGGGCGCTGCCTCCTGACCCCCTGTAAAAACGTGACATAAGCGGCAAATCCCTCATGGCAGGACGAGGTGGCTGCTGCATACACTTTAATTGTGGAATGAGCCAGCCCAACGTACACGACAGGGGCTCTAGACTACCCTCTTTACACCATCGCTGGAATCCCGCCCACTTTGGCCTGTAACAGGTTGTGGTGGATCCTGCTCTTGCTGCCTGGATAGTCTGAATAACCTTGTCAGACAGTCCCCCCTGTCTCAGCCTGGCCCTCTCAGGAGCCAAGCCTGGAGAGGTTGGCACAGAGTGGGTAACGCCCCTATTGCACCTGCCTCTTGAGACATAGCCCCCCAGAACTGAGGAATCGCTCAGGGCTGGCCCACCATCGACTGTGTCACCACTGCGAACCACGGCGCCAGGCGGCGATCTGGGGCCACTAGGATGACTGACAGACGCTCTCCTCTCACCCTCTCCAGGAGAGGGAGAATGAGGCGTACCGGTGGAAAGGTGTAGAGCAGCGTTCTTGGCCATGGCTCGTGTGCAAACGATTGTCCCGCAGAGCCCTGGAAAACCACAGGGTACAGGCAGTTGTGCCGGCTGGCGAACAGGTCCACCTCCGCTCTCCCGAACTGGGCCCAGATCTGCTTCACCACCTCCGGCTGAAGCACCCACTCGCCTGGCAGGGGCCCACCTCTTGACATGAGGTCGGCCCCCTTGTTCTCCAGTCCCGGGATGTGGAGGGCACTCAGAGATAACACAATCACTGAAGCCCACAACCACAGTTTCTCTGCTGTGATCAACAAGGTGGCGGAGCGGACTCCGCCCTGCCTGTTGATGTACGCCACTGTGGTGCTGTTGTCGCTCCTCACCAGCACATGTTTGCCCTGTATTAAGGGTTTGAAATGCTGGAGGACTAACACCACTGCCCGCAGCTCTAGAAGGTTGCTGTGCCGTGTCTCTGTCAGAGACCAGCGACCCCCTAAGAGCTCTCCCTAGGCAGGTCCCCCCCCCAACCTATCACGGATGCGTCTGTGAACACCGTGACATAGGAGGTTACCCGCCCCAGTGGACCCTAATTCCCAGGGTAGCCGTGCTCTGGCTGCTAACATTTTTTATGCTGTCTACACTGCTAAACAGACATGACAATTCAGTACCACAGCAGAACTGGATAGGGTCATGCACAATAACACTGTGACTACTAGAAACTTTTCTACCCGCAACTTTTTTTCACTGATGCCGCTGACACCTGCCATCTCGCTCTCTGGAGCCACCCAACGACTATGGCTTCTATACCAGTGCAGCGACACATTTCTGTTATAACCAACATCCACAGAAGGTTGATGACTCAGGTTAAAAACTGAAAATCCAAAAGCATCTGTTTAAATGTATCGAATGTAACAGTGATTCCACATACTCCACGGTCTATCACAAACAATCAGAGTGATAGTACATCAAACACACTTGGTTAGACCAAAACAACAGCAGAGCTGTTCTTATAGAATCAACCCATCCCAACTTTAGTTATATGAGTCAGGCAAGACTGCATAAGAAAGGGGGTGGAGTAGCTATTTTGTTTATTGATTTATTTCAATGCAAGCAGACTATGTTTGGAAACTTTGCTTCTTGTTGAATATGTGGCCCTTCAGCTGAAATGCTCCTCTCGAGCTCTTTTCCTAAACATCTATAGACCACTCACATACTGTGTAAGCTTTTTTGATGATTTTACCGAATTGTTGTCTATAGTGTGTATTGACTTTGACCGTCTAGTAGGGGTGTAATGGTATCCGTATTCGTCCCGTACCGTCACGGTTCGGATGTCACGGTTCGGCACATGCAGTCACACGACGAATACGCCTTTTTTTTTACGAGTGGGAAAAAAGTCTGTCATTCAGGGCAGTATCCACTTCACTATATATAATCCAGGGGGCGGTATTGCGCCTAAAAGCTGTTTGCCAGCCACCCTTAAACAACAAATGAAGAACAAGTAGAAACACAACAACAAAACGAACAAAATACAAGAAGAAGAAAAGTTAGTATGGCGATTTCAGATAACACACAGGAGCTAGAACCCACCTGCTTCTTTTAAATCAGCTGTGTGGGAACATTTCGGGTTCCCTGTGGACTACAATAACGATGAAGTGTGCGAGTGGTGGATCGGACGAGGACGGTGTGTCGGCGTTGTTCGATAGCGGTGCGATATGCTAATTGAACACACGCCAAACATGCTAAATCATATCAGAAGGCATCACCCAGATTTGCCAATCACCGGAGCCCGACAAAAGACAACAGCAGTTCAACAGCTTATCCCCGCTGTTTTTAATAAACCAATAAACATGAAAAAAGTGACACCAAAATAAATAACGGAAGCTATTGGCATATGTTTTTCAACGACTATGCGCTCTTGAAACACTTTCTTATTATTTATGATGTAATATTTTCAAGACATTCTTTTTAGTTGTACAGCTTGATGAAACCTTTTTGTTTGACATCAGCCATTATAGAGAATATGGCCATCTGAGTGTGTGTGGTACTGTTTGTGGTTTGTTTTTAACTGTTTAATACAGTTAATTATTCAAAATGTCAGAGTTACTTATTTTTAAACTGAAACTTGCACTACTGTTCAAAAATAAATAACAACAAACCTCGAATAATGCATTTGGCACTTTTTTTTGCTTTTTCTTGTTGTACCGAACCCGTACCGAACCGTGACCCCCAAACCGAGGTATGAACCGAACCGTGACATCTGTGAACCGTTACACCCCTACCGTCTAGTCATTGTTGGCAATTTTAATATCCATGTTGACAACCCTCAGGACAGAGGGGCTAAAGAACGGTTTTGTGTTATCGATAATTATGGACTGACTCAGCATGTGAAGGGTCCGACGCACAATAAGGGGTACACCCTGGACTTAATTGTATCAAAGGGTCTGCACATCTCTAAGCTTGTGGTGACTGATGTTGCGCTCTCAGACCATTGCTGTGTTTTCTTTGAGAGCTCTATTTCCGTCCAAACAACTGCTAAGATCTACTTCATATAGTAAACAAATCTCTTCACTCAGGTATTTTTCCACAGGCCCTGAAATCTGCAGTCATTAAACCGCTCTTAAAAAAGAATAATCTAGATGCTTCAGTAATGAACAATTACAGGCCCATATCAAACCTGCCATTTCTAGGTAAAATCATTGAAAAAGTTCTTTTTCAACAGTTGAGTAATTTTTTGCATTTAAATAACTGTTTCGACGTGTTCCAGTCAGGCTTTCGTCCAAACCACAGCACTGAGACTGCTCTTGTAAAGGTCTTTAATGACATCCACTTAAATAAAGACAGTGGCAGAATTTCAGTGTTAGTATTATTAGATCTCAGTGCTGTGTTTGCCACTGTTGACCACAGCATATTACTAGACCGACTGGAAAACTGGGTGGGACTTTCGGAAACAGTTCTAAATTGGTTTGGTTCTAAACTTTGTTTATATAGGTAAATACACATCTGAGTTGACAAATATGACATGTGGGGTTCCTCAAGGCTCCATCTTGGGGCCTCTTCTCTTTAACATCTACATGCTCCCACTGGCTCATATAATGAAAAACAACAAAATAAGTTACCATATCTATGCAGATGACACAAACATTTACGGAACAATTTCACCAGGAGACTATGCTCCAATTCAAACACTGAGTAAGTGCATTGAACAAATCAATGACTGGATGTGTCAGAACTTTCTCCAATTAAACAAAGATAAAACTGAGGTTATGGTTTTTGGAGCCAAGTCAGAACGTATACAAGTTAGCGCTGAGCTTCAGTCTGCAATGTTCAAAACAAAAGATAAAGCCAGAAATCTAGGTGTAGTCATGGACTCTGACCTGAGTTTCAACAGTCACATTAAAACAGTTACTAAATCAGCCTACTATCACCTAAAGAATATATCTAGGATTAAAAGACTAATGTCACAGCAGGATTTGGAAAAACTTGTCCATGCTTTTATCTTCAGTAGACTCGACTACTGCAATGGTGTCTTCACAGGTCTCACTAAAAAATCTATTAGGAAGCTGCAGCTGATTCAGAACGCCGCTGCTCGAGTCCTCACTAACACTAAGAAAGTGGATCACATCACTCCTGTTCTGAAGTCTTTACACTGGCTTCCTGTGTGTCAAATAATTTATTTCAAAAATACTGCTGCTGGTTTATAAAGCACTGAATGGTTTAGGCCCAAAATACATTTCTGACCTCCTGCTAAATTATGAACCATCCAGATCTCTCAGGTCTTCAGGGACTGGTCAGCTTTCTGTCCCCAGAGTCAGAACTAAACATGGTAAAGCAGCGTTCAGTTATTATGCTCCAAATATCTGGAACAAACTCCCAGAAACCTGCAGGTCCGCTGCAACTCTGACTACTTTTAAATCCAGGCTGAAGACTTTTCTTTTTGTCGCTGCTTTTAATTGAACTATTCATATCTTTGACTGCACTGTAACTTTTATCCTTGTACTTTTTCTTTTAATGTTTAATTGAACTATTCATATCTTAGACTGCACTGTAACTTTTATCCATGTATTCTTTCTTTTAATGTTTATTTTATTAGCTTTTCTTTTTAATGACTGATTTTAAATGCCATTTTCTTAATGTCTTTCATTTTGTAAAGCACTTTGAATTGACTTGTGTTGAAAAGTGCTATATAAATAAACTTGCCTTGCCTTGCCTAAGAAAGAGGTAACCACTAGACGTCACTTATCTGAAAATGCACGGGAAATGTTTGCTCAGATTTCTTCTCCCTCAACTGCCCTTGCTAACTACTCAGAAAATGAGCTAGTAGATAATTTTAATTATAAGATAACAAATGTCATGGATACCATTGCTCCAATAAGTTTTTTGCAAGAAAATATCTCCATGGAGAAAAACCATGACCGTGAGAACAGCAAAAACTGAATGCAGAAAAGCTGAACGCAGGTGGAGAAAAACAAATCTCCAGGTTCACTTGAAAATATATAATCAGAAAATAAAAAAGGCACGACAATTGTTCTTCTCTGACATCATTACCAAAAATAAAAACAACTCGCGTGCCTTGTTTGCTACCGTCGACAGACTAACAAACCCCCCAGTGTCGGTAGCTTCTGAATTTCTATCCACCAGGGCCTGCAATGATTTTGCCTCCTTCTTCACTGACAAAATCATGAAAATTAGACAAGCAGTCAGTTCTTCTGTATCAGGTACAGCAAATGTTTTGTCCCTGTGTCAACCTAAAGTCAATTCAGACATCATGACACAATTCCGTCTAATAAATGCTAACGACCTGGAAGACATTATTCAACATCTGAAATCCTCCTCTTGTAGCCTCGATATTATCCCGACAGGATTTTTCAAAACTGTTTTTCATTGCTTGGCCTCAAATATACTACACATAGTAAACAAGTCTCTTCAATCGGGTGTATTTCCACAGGCCCTGAAAACTGCAGTAATTAAACCGCTTCTAAAAAAGCATAACCTAGACGCAACCGTAATGAATAATTAGAGGCCAATATCAAACCTTCCCTTTTTAAGCAAATTGATTGAAAAAGTTGTTTTTCAACAGTTGAGTAATTTCATGTTTTAACTGACGGTTTTTATGTGTTTCACTCGGGGTTTCGACCAATCCACAGCACTGAGACTTCTCTTGTAAAGGTCTTAAATGACATCCATTTGAACACAGACAGTGGCAGAATATCAGTGTTAGTACTATTAGATCTCAGCGCTGCCTTTGATACTGTTGACCACAACATATTGCTAGACCGTCTAGAAAACTGGGTGGGAGTTTCAGCAACAGCTCTAAATTGGTTTAGTTCCTACTTAAAGGACAGAACAAACTTTGTCTCAAGAGGCAATTACAAATCAACCCTGACAAATATGTCATGCGGGGTTCCTCAAGGCTCCATCTTAGGACCTTTGCTTTTTAATATCTATATGCTACCACTGGCTCAAATGATTAAAAACAGCGATCTAAGCCATCATATCTATGCAGACGACACCCAGATTTATTTTAAAATTACACTGGGAGACTACTCTCCAATTAGAACACTGAGCAAGTGCATTGAGCACATCAATGACTGGATGACTCAGAACTTTCACCAATTGAACAAACAAAAAACTGAGATCATTGTTTTTGGAGCAAAGAAGGACAGATTAAAAGTAATCGCAGAGCTTCAGTCGGCAGACTACAAAGTAACTCATAAAGCTAGAAATCTGGCTGTAGTGATGGACTCAGACCTGCATTTTAACAGTCTACAACAGTTATTAGGTATGCATACTATCACCTGAAGAACATATCTAGGATTAAAAAACGAATGTCGCAACATGATTTAGAAAAACGTGTCCATGCTTTCATCTTCAGTAGACTCGACTACTGCAATAGTGTATTCACAGGGCTCACTAAAAAATCCACCAGAAAGCTGAAGCTGATTCAGAACGCTGCTGCTCGAGTCCTCTCAAACACTAAAAGAGTGGCTCACATCAGTCCGGTTCTGAAGTCATTACACTGGCTTCCAGTCGGCCAAATAATTGATTTAAAAATACTATTGCTAATTTTTAAATCACTAAATGGCTTAGGACCGAGGTATATAAACGATGTCCTGCATAACTATGAACCATCCAGGAGTCTCAGGTCCTCTGGGTCGGATCTGCTCTCTATTCCAAGAATAAGAACTAAACATGGAAAAGCAGCGTTTAGCTATTATGCCCCGACAATCTGGAACAAACTACCCGAATCGTTCACGTCCGCTGAAACACTTCCTATTTTAAAATCCAGACTAAAAACATATATATTTGCCGCTGCTTTTAATTGAGCTGTTTGTAAAGCACTTTGAATTGTCGCGTGCTGAAAGGTGCTGTATAAATAAAATTGCCTTGCCTTGCCTTAATCCATGAGAAACTAGAGTTGAGACCAAGAGGCGGAGTCGCAGTCTTACACGCTTCTCTGCGCTCTCGCCAATAAAATACCTGTGAGGGAATAATTCTCGCCTGTTGACGTTTATGAGCAACCCTGAGTCTGTTATCTCTCTTAAGGAATGGGAGGCTCCAGCTATCTTGATAAACCAGTTTATGACCGGTCAACTCTCAGTCACGAAATGGTTTACGGTTGTGGGAACGCTGGCTTCGAGGCCATTAAGGGTCAGACGCAAGTGATTCAGGGTGCCCAGCTGTTTAGTATATCTCCCAAAATATGTTGTTTACTCTCTATGAACTAGTTAAAAGGGCTATCGAGAGAGAGGCGCTGCAGAATTGATGTGGCAACCCACCCGTGCAGTCAGAACCTCTGGCTGCTGTGACTTGTGATGTGAAATTCTCAGGCCGATACTTGTAATAAACCACCAGTGTTTGACATCAACGCTCCAACTCTCCTCGTGTCTCTCTGAGTCCTGACTCTCCATTGCTGCAGAAGTTTCCCTTACAATACCCAATATTAACGGTGTGTGTGTGTCTGCCCAAGGACAATTTAAAGTAAAACCTAATAGAGGTTTCATACATAATAACCTAATAAAGGTAAATGTAACAACTACTACAGTGCAACAAAACAGGAGGATTAAAAGTGGACACTTAAACATAAGATCTCTAGCATCTAAAGTAATATTGGTAAATGATTTAATATGAGATTATAATATTGATATATGCTGTCTCACTGAAACTTCGTTGAGACATGAAGAATATGTCAGCATAAATGAGGCCACTCCACCCAGCCATATCAACACTCATATTGCCCGAGGCACAGGCTGAGGAGGTGGCGTTGCAGCAATCTTTGACTCAAGTTTACTTATCAATACTAAACCAAAATTAAATTATACCTCCTTTGAAAGTCTCGTTTTTAGTCTTACGCATCCGACCTGGAAAACTTTGCAGCCAATCTTATTTGTTACAGTGTACCGTCCACCAGGTCATTATTCCACATTTTTATCAGAATTCTCTACGTTTTTATCAACTTTAGTTCTTAAAACAGATAAAGTAATTATCGTAGGTGACTTTAATATTCATGTTGACGATGATAAAAATAGCCTTACTGTTGCATTTAACTCTATATTAGATTCTATTGGTTTCCGTCAGAGTGTAAATAAACCAACCCACTGCTATAATCACACTCTCGACCTTGTTCTGACTTATGGTATTGAAATTGAGCAACTATTAGTCGAACCACATAATCCTGCTATATCCAACCATTTCTTAGTAACTTTTGAAGTACTGTTACTAGACTACAAAGCATTAGTCAAAAGCTCTGTTAGTGCTATAGCCACATTTAAGGAAGAGATTCCACCAATACTTAATTCGATAGCATATCTGCATGTAAGGGAGGAAACTTATACAAAATGTACACCACCCCAAATTGATCATGTTGTTGATAATGCTACAGATGCGCTGTGAATAAAATTAGACTCTGTTGCTCCTTTGAAAAAGAAGAATTTTGTGCTTTTTTTTAAAAATCTTTTTATTGGCTTTTTGACAGACATCACAATGGCAATACAGTAGGTACGCATGTATAGAAGACGGTCTGTAAGAAAATTAAATAGTTACCTCACCCTTCCCTCCCACCCTCACCCCTATGGGCTATGATCACATTATAAACAAGACATAAATCAAAAACTTACAAAACATAAAAAAAAAAAAAAAAAGAAAGAAAAGAGGGGTAGAAATTACATGAAATACAAAGACCAATACCTGAAAATTACATACAAATACAGATGCTTCTTCATGTTAGTAGTCAGTAAAAATAAATAACAGGGAAATAACGGTACTGCAAGTTACATGAGGAAACAGAGAAGGCAAAAAAAGTAATGGTCAATGTATTAGGGAGATAAGGAAAAGGGGAAGTGAAGGTCTCTCCCCCCCCCACCGGGTTCACTCACACCTCATCAGCATCAGGGTTGATTGTAAGGTCATTGATTAGCAGTAGTAAGGGAGTCCAGGTCTTATGAAAGAGTGTCAGGGATCCTTGTAGTGAAAATCGTATCTTTTCAAGATTAATACACTGTAATAGTTCCTGTATCCACCTGTCATGTGTGGGTGGGGAGACGTGCTTCCACTTAAGAAGAATGGAACGCCTGGCCAGCAGGGTTGTGAAGGCGATGACCCGCTGGGCGTGGTGGGCATGTTCTGTGTGGGGGGACGCCGAACAAGGCAGTTAGAGGGTTACGGGGTATGGGTGTGTTAAGGGCCTGCTCAAGGGTTTTGAAAATACTAGACCAGAAGGCATTCAGGCTGGGGCATGACCAAAACATATGTGTGTGATTGGCAGGAGATTGCTTGCATCTGTTACAGGCATCGCTTCTAAGAGGAAATATTTTGGCGAGTTTAGCATTGGTAAAGTGAGCCCTGTGGAGCACCTTACACTGCATTAGACCATGCCTAGCACAGATAGATGAGGTTTGCACCAAACGAAGAATGTCCCTCCACTTACTGTCAGATATGTCTAAACCCAACTCACCCTCCCAGGACTCTTTTATAGATGTAGTAGAGGCTAGGTCAAAGGAGGCAAGTTTTCCATAAATAGTAGATACCAGCCTTTTTTGGTCACAATCAAGGGTGAGAAACTGGTCAATTCCTGACTCAGGGGGGCGGTTGGGAAAATGGGGAAATTGCTTTTGAGCAAAATGCCTAATTTGGAAGAAGCGGAAAAGATGACTGTTTGGCAGGTGATATTTGGCTGACAAGGATGCAAAGTCAGAGAAAACCCCATCCTTGTAAAGATTACTGATTGTGACAAGCCCGTTGGCAGCCCACATTCGGAAGGTGGGGTCCGAGCAGGATGGAGAGAATGAGTGATTATTTAAAATCGGAGCTTGGATTGAGGCTCTGTGTAAGCCATGTTGCCTTCTGAATTGAAGCCAAATCTTAATAGTACTGGTAACAATTGGGTTGACTGAGATTTTGTGCGTCATTACGGGAAGTTGGCAGCAAATCACAGAGTGTAAGGAGCTAGAGGAGGAGGAGATCTCCATGTGAACCCATGGTGGGCTGGAGTTAGGAGTCTTGGGGCCAGTCCAGTAAAGGAGTCGGTTAATATTAGAGGCCCAGTAGTAGTGACGTAAGTTCGGGAGTGCCAAGCCGCCCTCCGACTTGGGGAGCTGAAGAATTGATTTTTTAAGACGGGCGGGTTTGTCATCCCAAATGAATGCATTTAGTTGACTATCAAGACTGGTGAAAAAAGATGTATTGATGCAAATTGGGATATGCTGGAAGAGATATAAGAACTTCGGCAGAATTACCATTTTAATAAGATTGACATGGCCAACAAGGAATAAGGGAAGGGAAGACCACCTAGATAGATCCGATTTGCATTTAGCTAAGAGTGGTTCAAATTTTGGGAAACAGATCTTTAAAGGAGCTGGTGATGGATATCCCCAAGTATCTGAAGCCGTCTGATGCAATATTAAAGGGAAAAGCGGTTGGGGGGAGTGTCTTCGCCAGTTGGTTTACAAAAAATAGTTCGCTCTTTTGGAGATTTAATTTGTAGCCTGATAAACGACCAAACTGCTCAAGGATTGACAATATAGGAGGGAGAGAGGACACAGGATTGGAGACGTATAGGAGAAGGTCATCCGCGTAAAGGGAAAGTTTGTGAACTATACCATGGCGAGTGATGCCCTCAAACCCATTGTGGCCTCTGAGCCATATAGCTAGAGGCTCGATGGCTAAATTAAACAATAGGGGAGAAAGCGGGCAGCCCTGGCGTGTCCCACGTTGGAGAGGGAAGGCAGACGATTGAATGCCATTTGTGTTTACCGATGCAGAAGGGGAGGCGTATAAAAGTTTAATCCAAGAAAAAATTTGGAGTCAAAGCCAAATTTTTCTAAAATGAAGAACAAGTAGCTCCACTCAACCCTATCAAAAGCTTTTTCCGCATCGAGTGAAACTATGACTTCGGGGACATTGGACGGGGGCGAGAAAATAACATTAAGTAGCCTCCTGGTATTGAAGAAAGAGTGTCTCCCTATCATAAAGCCTGTTTGGTCAAGCGGAACTATAGAAGGTATCACGAGTTGGAGGCGGACGGACAAAATCTTAGCCAGTATTTTACAATCAACATTTAGGAGGGAAATTGGTCTGTAGCTGCCACAAAGAGTAGGATCTTTATCCTTCTTCAATAGTAGAGAGATGGATGCCATGGATAGGGTTTGAGGTAATCTGCCTTCTTTAAGGGAATCATTATACATCCTTGCTAGAATTGGGGCCAAAAGAAACGAATACGCCTTGTAGAATTCGACTGTGAAGCCGTCCGGACCAGGGGATTTCCCATTTTGCATAGATTTGATGGCTTCCTGTATCTCTAAAGTGGAAATGGGGTCCCCCATTCTGCCTGTGTTAACTACTAGGAGTCAAGAGGATTTGGGTTTATTGTGCCAATTATGGGGCATTCAGAAGTGTACAAATTATTATAAAATTCAAAGAAAGACTTGTTTATTTCAATCGGGTCAGAGACTAAATTGCCTTCGGGCGACTTTACTTTGGGGATTAATCTGGAGGCGTTAACTGCCCGAGCCTGTTGAGCCAGGAGCCTCCCAGCCTTGTCCCCCTGTTCAAAAAAGCGCTGCTTAGTTTGCCTCAGTTGTCTCTCCACTACGCTCGTCATTAAAAGGTCATGTTCCGAATGTAATAATATGCGTTTTTTATATAAGGTCGGTGAGGGGGAGGAGGAATACGTTTCATCAATTCGGAGAAGTTCTTCCAAAATTGCAGACAGCCGAACCCTTTCATCCTTTCTTAGTTTGGAAACATACGAAATAACCTGCCCACGAACATAGGCTTTGAGAGCCTCCCACACTGTTCCACAACTTACATCAGCAGTGTCATTAATTTCGATATATAAACGAATCTGTGAATTAACAAAGTCCTTAAACTTGTCATCTGACAGCAGGTGGGAACTAAACCTCCACAACTTAGCGGGAGTAACACTAAGAGGGAAGTGGATGTCAATTGATACAGGGGCGTGATCTGAGGTGGCTATAGGATGGTATTGACACGCGCTGGCAAGGTGTAGCAAGCTGTCATCGAGCAGAAAAAAATCTATTCGCGAGAATGTGTGGTGGACGTGTGAGAAAAAAGAGAAAGCCTTACTTTGAGGGTTTTTAAATCTCCAAGGGTCTGAGATTCCTAATTGTGCTGCATAATTTGAGACTACATTAGCGGATTTTGAGAGAGTGCCAAGCTTAAGGGATGACCTGTCGAGGTGCACATCTTGAATCAAGTTAAAATCTCCACCCATGATTATGCGGTGATTGTCTGCGTTCGGGATTTTAGCAAAAAGGTTCATAAAGAATTGGTCATCATCCCAGTTGGGTGCGTAAACGGAAACCAAAATTACAGGCATGCCCTGCAAGACACCTGAAACTATGACGTAGCGGCCATTATTGTCGAGAATAGTATTTGTTGGTACGAACATCACACTCTTGTGAATAATAATGGCAGCACCTCTGGCTCTACTAGAAAATCTTGAGTGGAAGTAATGGCCCATCCACGCCCGCTTGATGCAAAGGGTGTCAGACGTTTTAAGGTGTGTTTCTTGTAAAAATATAATGTCCCCTTTAAGATGTTGCAGTCGAGTCAAGACCTTACCAATTTTAATAGCTTTGTTCATTCCTCTGGTGTTCCAGGAGATCAGACGCACACTTCTGCCAGCAGTCGTCATACTGTTAGTCATATGGGGAGTCTAATGAAGGTGGTCTGAAACCGTTGTGCTTCCCGAGGACTGAGGGGAGAGGAGTGGTGGGGGGGAAGAAGAAGAAGAAGACCGGGGAAGGGGGGGAAAAAACAGTACAACAAAAACAAGCGAAGGCAAAAATAGACAAACCATAAACAAAACACAACCCATAAACCCAAATGTGACCATACCTGGAGCATCCCAAATACAAACCTTGTCTGAGCGCTATAGCTCAAAGCGAGGGGTGAGAACCAGAGGGGCGTTTGACCAACTTTTCAGGAGAGCCAAAACTAAAAACTACCATACTTTGTCTTGACTTTGTTTATTAAATTCAATCTTTAATATGAAAACTTCATAAACATGTGGATGACAATATACTTAATGAACAATATTTTGACTTTCATTGAAAAAAATATTCTTCTATCTTTTTTTTATGCGGAAGAAAGTCACATGCGCCTTTTTGGAACTAAGATTTATCTCAAACTAAGAAAAAGGTATCTGATCAAAATAGGGAAAAGGCTTTACATTAATGAGGTCAAAAGTAACAGTAATCAATTGTTATAATAACAATATTATATGAAAATATCCTTATATCATATTAGTTCATTGAATGTAATTATTTTGCCAAATAGTTAATTGTTTAGCCATTTCCCCAAATCACCAATTGAAAATAGGCTACAGTCCATTGGATCATATCAAATATCAATATCAAATGAGTTCACTGAATAACAATACATTACATTAAACCTGGCCTAATAACTGTTTGGAAAATCAAAAACTACTTTAGAACATTGTATAGCAATATAATTATTTATATACGACAACAGCATATTTCATGCAGACCATGTACGTTAAGGTTTCAGATTGATTTGAAAGGACATATAGCCTGCTCTGCCTGGATGACTTGCAAAGACTGGTATAGTCCACATAGGAGTGAGGGATACTCCCGTTTGTGTGAGTACGTCTTTCTTTTTCACAGCAGTGATCGCAGGTGGACCTGTGTGCATCTTCTTTGGTTCAATTGCACGAGCACCTCTGGTCTTGTTACGGTGTGTGAAGCAGGTAGGACCCAAATGCAGATTAACGTAAAAAGAATTCCTTTATTCCAAGGCTATGCTGACAAATACCGAACAGAACACTCACCGAGGACAAGCCAATACACAAGACGAACCGACACTGAACACTGGGAGACAGGGGGATTTAAACACAGGGTAACTAGACACAGGTGGGAACAATCAGGGGCGGGGCTGACACTGATGAGCACAGGAGACACACAAGGGGAAGGGAAAACACCAGAAATAACACACGGGAAAAACAAAAGAAACACAGGGAAAAGAGACAAAAACACAGGGAGAAAAACCCAAACAAAAAAAACAAAAGGAAAAAAGAGATCACTCTCCTGCTTTCCAACTTGCAGCTTGGTCGGACAGCTCATATTTGAACTGAGTCCTTTTCGGATCCTCTTTTGTGTAGCACAGGCACAGCCATTTCATTTTCTGCCAACTAACTGTTTGTCCCTCTGTGTCTTTGGTTCTGTTTCGGACCGTGTGTTGTAGGGCTGTGCAATTAATCGTATTTTAATCTCGATTACGATTTTGGCTTGCAACGAGGTCCACAATTTCCCCGCAGCGAGGCCCCCCCCCCCCCCTGTTGACAGTTCACGAGCGTGCCCCCTCGACTTCATCCACCATATCACAGTCATCAATTAAGGACGCGCTTTACAGTGCCACGGCCTACTCAACCAGCTCGCAAGGACACAAAGATATAACACATGCCATCACATTCTACATAGCTAAAGACATGTGCCCAGTTAGCACGGTTAGCAACCAGGGGTTTAAGCAACTGGCTAGTGGCTAACACTATGGACAAGCGTTACGCCATGCCATCTCGGCATCATTTCACCAGATCTGCACTGCCTGCCCTATATGACAAATGCCGTGGGGAATTTAAAAAAGATGTGGCTTCAGCTGAATACTTTGCAGTTGAGTTATACTTAAAGTTCAGGGTAATCAACTGTTAAAAAGATACTGTTCAAATTATTATTATTTTTTTTTAAGTTCAATATGTTTTCAAAGTCAATGAATAATCGTATTTAATAATCGTGATATCAATATTGACCAAAATAATCGTGATTATGATTTTTGCCATAATCGAGCAGCGTGTTGTGAGAAGGACTTGAAATCCAGAAAGTCACTGTGCCCAAGCTCAATCACCTTCTATGGCATGTTCCTCCTTGCCATCCTCACAACAGTATAGTACCCCTCCGAACTGTACAAAGGCCCTTTTTTTCTGTCGGTCTCAATGGCTGCATGAATACTGTCACATTCCATCTTGCTGTGTCCAGACTCCATGAATGGAGATGGGCAAGTTGTTGACTGCATGGAGACACATGGCACTAAAACCAGCATTCCTGTTCTGCCCACCACATGTGTCAGAGTACAGCACCACATGCTCAGTACCTGAAAGAGTTGACAGATACTGGAACATGCGTGCTGATCTCTGATGAGTTGAATTCTCTGTTGAAGATGGATCTGTAGAAACTAAGTTTCCTTTGTCATTCAGCATTGACTTTGAATCCTGGATTATTTCATTCTCTTCATCAAGCTCTTCTGCATCTTGAAATAAGCTTAGTAACACTCAGGGGCGGCGGGTGCTGTAGGCTAGGGAAGACTAAGCCTTCCCAGATATTTGTGTCACTGCATCCTGGTAAAATAAAAATATAATGTATAATGTGTCTTTGACATTAGCACTGCTATGCAGCCACCTGTGCCCTGTACTACGAAGCCAGTTCCAACCCTGGATATGTTTGAGTTATCTAAACTAACCCTAACAAACGAGATCTCGACGCTGGTTAATATCAAGTCGGTAAATCAAGCCAGGGCTTCTCTCACCAGCTGAGAGCGCGTTCACGTGAAAGGGGTGGGGTTAGCAACATTTGACCAATCACAAACAGGGACAAGTGTACTGACAGCGCAGCGTCATACTTCATTAATGAAAAGTAAACTAATATTAGACAAATATGAACTTTAAAGTTCATATTTGTCTAATATTAGTCATCCATGACTTAAACATAATAATCCAGGATACAAGCCACCTGCAAGGTGAATACAGAACAACTGGTTAAAAAAATAAATAAACTACCGAGTGTTTGAAAGCGTAACAGTTTTATGATATCACTGCCCCATCTAAGACACGAGTGGATCTGACTTTAATTACATTTGAGTTGAGTGTTTAGTCAACCTAATGTGTTGCTTAAAATAATACTTCTGCATACAGTATGTGACACTGTGAGTGTTGCACGGCCAGATACGGCTCAGCTGACTCAGATAAGGAGATAATATAGGCTATGATATTATATGATCGATGATCTGATTGAATGTGATATGAATGATAAGTGCGACACGTCGGCGTCTTCTCTGCATACAGCAGTTTAAACTGTATTTCCTTTATCCTGTAATATGACTTGATAGATTTAAACTCCGCACACTGAGCTCTGATTGGTCAGCAGGCGGTGCTTTCACTGAGTTGATCTCTTTTCTATAGACGCCGGAGGCGGGCAGCGTCAGGTAAAAAAAGTGATTTAGCCTTCCCAAACCTGAGCCTCACGCGCCGCCTATGGTAACACTTCTTCAGCAGTGAAAAGCTTTCTTCTCATGGTTGACCTGGCTTGCTTACATATGGTGTCAGCCATTTTGACTCAAGTGCTATCCAAAGGCTTTACCCATAATACATTTCTCAGGGCCAAAAGGGCCAAAAGTGCACTTACGTCCTTTTGGCCCCAAAATAGTTCAGTGTATTCTGTGTTAAGTTTTTTGGTTTTTGATGAATAACTCTGGATTGGTTTTGAATTAACATGCACCCTTTTGGCAGTAGAAAGAGCTCATCGAGAGCTTTCATTTGATATATATAACTCATTTTTGACCAAAATGTCACTTACGCCCCTCTGGTTCTCACCCCTCGAAAGCTCAACAGCTGAACTTATCTTCCGGGGTCCCGTTCCCTATACTAAAAGCGGGAAGCCCATTGTAACACGGAAGAGTATTAAAGTGAACAAACAAAAAAACAAACTCAAGTGTATATCTATATGCATAGAATAGTACAACATCCATAGATAGGTAAACAGCCAGCCAATATAAGCATAGCAGAGGGCAATAAGGCACTGACATAGATCTCAAGTAACATACATACAAAAAAATAAGGCCCAGAGATAAAGTAAAACAAAATAAAATTGCATAGAAGGAATCAGTTCAAACAGCATTTCATTACAGTCCAAGTACTTGGGTCCCATGTAGTGTAAACAGTAGCAGGTGCATTCATGTTCATTGCAATATCAGCACTTGGCTCAAACTATCAGTGCAAATACCAGAGTGGCTAAGGTGCATGTACAAAAAGTGTCCATGAAAGCAGAATCCGAAAAAAGAAGAAGTAATAGTCTCTTACCAAACGTCCCATCAGACGCAAGAGTTATCGGCACCATTAGTGCTAGTCAGCGTCAGGACGAATGGATGCTATGTAGCCTTTAGCCTCTGCCACCGAGGAGAATCTCTTCTTACCTCCCTCCTTCGATACGATGGAAAGCCTCGAAGGGAACAGCAGGGCTGGCTTGAGCCCTAGGTTGTAAAGCTCCGCCATCACCTCTCGGTATTTGTAGCGCTGTTCCATCACTTCGGGTGTGTAGTCCTCGTAGATGGCGATGGGCGTATCTTGGTACTGTAGCTTGCCTCTCCTGGCCCGGGCCTCGCGGATAATTTTCTCCTTCTGCTGGTACCTGTGGACGCGGATGATGACCGGCCGTGGCCTTTGCCCCGGCTTGGGCTTGTCGGTGAGTGAGCGGTGGGCCCTGTCGCACTCCGGCGGCGAATCAAGGACGCCCTCACCAAAGACCTCCATCAGCAGCTTCGGTAAGAATGTCGAGGGATGAGTGCCCTCAATGGATTCTGGCAAACCGACGATTCTTATATTGTTGCGCCAGGCTGCGGGACTCGAGATCAGTGACTTTGGCCAGCAGTTTAACATTGCTGTCCGTTAGCGTAGCACAAGGAGCCTCCAGGGCTAAAATGCGTTCGTCCTGCAAGTTAGCATTGGACTCGAGCGAAGCAATTGTCTGCCCGTCTGACACAGTCGCTTGGATTCGGTCTAGTTTTGCTTCGAGAGTTGAGATGGCAGACTTAAAGTCGGCAGAGAGAGCTCTACGGTGATCTTCAAGGAGGCCAGCTATGCCCGCCATGCTGAGATTGTTGCTAGCTAGCTCGGGGCTATCGGTCCTGGCGCTTTGTTCTTTTTTGTTGCTGTTCGCCGGTTTGGACGGCATACTACGGTGGCGTTGTGAGTGGAATAATATTAACGTTCACTTAAATGTAAGTTAGAGAAGAGTTACGGGCTTCAGAAAAGTTACAACACAAAAGTTTGCGGGAGCAGAACTACGCACGTCTCTACTCCGTCATGCCCAACCGGAAGTCTTATGTGCTTTTTTAATGATAAAATTGTTACTCTTAGAAACATAATGAATGACCTCTTGCCTTTGACCAGTATAGTGTTATCAACAGCTCCCAGAAACGTAAGTTCTAATATTACACTAGATAGTAAATTATAATGCTTGTCAACCATAAACCTTGAACAATTGAATTCAATGATTCTTTCTTTTAAACCATCAACGTGTATCTTAGACCCAATTCCAACTAATCTGTTAAAGGAAGTTTTTCCATTAATTAACACTTCTTTATTAAATATTATGAATATCAAATCAAATCAGGTTTTATTTATATAGCACATTTTAAAAACGATTTTTGCCAAAGATTTTGTCGAGCCAAAGTGCTGTACATGCAAATAATAAATAACACATTACTACAGTCGCAAACAGAAGACAAAAAATTACAACAGCAAATATAAAAATCAAACACAGGGAAATGTCATGAGTCGTGCTCCGCTCTGACTAGAAGGCCAGAGAGAAGAAGTGTGTTTTAAGTGAAGATTTAAAAACCCCTAGGGTCTGGGCCGACCTCACGTGGAGGGGCAGAGTGTTCCAGAGCCTAGGGCCAGCTGCTGCGAAGGCTCGGAGCCCTCTGGTTTTGAGCCTGGTCTTGGGCACTATCAGCAGCAGCTGGTCAGCCGACCTTAATGCTCTGGCTGGGGTGTGGCGATGGAGGAGTTTGGCTATATAGGCCGGATCCAGCCCATTTAGTGCATTAAAAGGAGTTTAAAATCAATTCTGAACCGAATTGGAAGCCAGTGCAATGAGGCCAGAATTGGGGTGATGTGGTTACGCTTTTTGTGGCCAGTGAGAAGACGTGCAGCTGCGTTCTGCACTAGCTGCAGGCGTCTAATTGACGCCTGGTCCATACCCACGTATAGGGCGTTGCAATAATTCAACCTTGTGGTTACAAAGGCATTAATAACCATTTCCAGATCTTTAAAAGATAAAAACGACTTGGTCTTGGCCAATAGTCGTATTTTAAAAAAGCAGGTTTTGACTACGCAGCTGACCTGCTTATCAAATTTAAAAGCGCTATTGAAGGTCACTCCAAGGTTCATGACAGAGGGGAGGATATTTTTATTGAGGCAGCCCAGAATATCAACCGGAGAGGCTGGCGGTTGGGGTCCGAAAAAGATGACCTCGGTCTTGTTCTCGTTGAAGTTGAGAAAATGTTTGCTCAGCCAGGATTTGATCTCTGTCAAGCACTCCATCAATAGCTGTAATGAGTTGACATTAGAATTGAGAGGCAAATAGATCTGTACATCATCGGCGTAACAATGGAAGGGGATGTTGTGTTTTGTGAGAATTGAACCTAGGGGCAGTATGTACAGTAGAAAAAGGATGGGGCCCAGAATAGAGCCTTGGGGAACCACACAGGTAAGAGGGGCTTTGGCAGAGGAGAAGGCACCTAGCTTATCTTATATCTTATATGTGATATTGGAGAAAGCAAAGCTGAGTGCAGGATTTGTCAAATGAAAATAACTTTCAGAGCAGGGTTTTTCTTTTGTAACCACTCAGGATTTACTGTCAGAGGTGGGAGAAGTTCAGATCTTGTACTTGAGTAAAAGTACCAGAGTGTAGGAATACTCGGTTACAATAAAAAGTCCTGCATTCAAAATGTTACAAGTAAGAGTACAAAAGTATTATCAAAATATAGTTAGTACCACCTGCAGAGGGATCTAGATTCAGGTGTTCTTTTCCCCATAGAGACCGCCTCGCTGCACATTATCCCTTGCATACAAATAGATTGTGGGTCCCTTATAACATATTGTACACAGTGGAAATAAATATTCTGGTCACCTCAAAATCAGGGATCTTATACATTAAACTCCTTCTGAATCAAACCGTCACGGTAGCCTTACCTTACTGATCCCTCTTAAAATAGAAAAAAACATGTTACTTTACCAGCAGAGAGAAAATTGATTATTAAATGATTAATGTGACTAACAAACAGCAGTTTGATTATTAAGTATTATTCTGTTGATCGATGTCATTACATTTGGTGAAAAGCACATAATGACTTGTTTAAGACTTGTTTTGTCAAAGTTTAGGACTTGGAATTGACTTGAACTTGCCCATCCTGACTTGAGACTTGACTCGGACTTGAGCGCAAAGACTTGAGACTTGACACGGACTTGAGCGCAAAGACTTGAGACTTGACTCGGACTTGCAAAATGAATGTCAAAATCAGGGGGGATGGTGGATTTTATCATATGGGGACATAATTTGTGCTGATAACCCGCCGAGGGTGGGAGACCAACCAGCATAAAGATAATTATTATACTCCTAAAACAACATGCATGTTATGGATGTTAAGATACTCCTTTCATTGCTCTTGACCAAGGCACCTCAGAATTAGAGTCGGTCCCCGGGCTGCCATGGCACCACTAACATTTAGGGTCAAATGCAGAGGACAATTAGTGCAAAATCTTTTTTTCACTTTAATTTAAAGGGGGGAGGGGATACAAAAATGTGGTTATAATGGAAGTCTATGGTACAAATCTTGTAGGTTAAGCAGTTACTGGTATACAATCAAAACTGGTATCTAAAGGGTTACATTTGTATCGTAATTAATGAAAATCATTATGTAAATTAAACACTTCATGAAAAATTTGAGGAAAAAAATTAGAAAAATATTGATCCGTCATCATTTTATTGCAGTTCAAATACAAATATTTTATGTTAACATTCCCAATGTTACTTTTTTTAACAGGGCATTAAGTGCAAATTGAAATTGTTTACAAAATATGAAAATATATTAAAAAAATATACAGATAATACAAAATAGGACCAATGTTGTCAATGGCTGCCTACTCCATTCTCCCCCATCTCATAGAAGTTTCCAAAGATGTTCATAATCATGCTTTTTGGTCTCAATTTGTCTGGCTCTTGCTTTCGGATTGTTAGCTAAGCAATGGCTTTGAAGCCAAGTCTTGACATATACCTCTGGTCTGAACTTATTCAGTGGAGGGCCAACACACTTGATGAAAAGCAAGGCTGACATGCTTTTTACCTCGCTGTGGCGATGACCAGAGTGTTCACTGCTTGAAGGAGGGGTTTCAGCTCTTCTGGTGCTGGTGGTATCATTTCATCAACAGTTTTCTTTTGAGTCTTACCAGCTAGCTAACACGAGAGAAAAACGTATAACTCCAAACTAAGTTGTTATTGCTGCTTATGTCCATAGATTCCACCTTTGGTGACTAAAGTAGTGAGTAATGAGTTGACTAAGATTACTGATTCTTGGCTTACCTGAAATGTTATTTTTAGTATTTTTAAATATGAAGTCCCTCAGATCGCGTTGTCCTCCTGGTTGCTTGGCCATTGTGATGACCGTTACCTGCGCTTCTGGCATCGATCAAACAGGCACATCACGGCGCTCTGGCGCCCTCTACGGCACTCGCATAGTATAGCGTCAGTGACTTGGTAAAATGTCATTGCGTGTGTGCGTGCTCCCTCGCCCACAGTATTTTACTCAAAATGCGCAAAATTAATGTTGAAATAGCAGTAATACCAGTGCCACGTTCATTGATACAATTACATAAGGGATGGAAAGGGGGAATGGCAGTTTTAGAAGGGGGATGATTTTGACCGTTTTTATTTCAGGGGGGATGCCATCCCCCCTCATCCCCCCTCAACTCGAGTACTGGTGTCAGTGCCAGAAACACTTTTTAGGAGCAATGTACTCATGGTATAGATGTAATTTGGTTGTGTGTGTAGACCACATGTGTCAAACTCAAGGCCCTTGGTGGATTTAATTTTGGCCCACAGGATAATGTTTAATTACTATTAGATCTGGCCCGCCGGTGTATTGCACGCACACCTTCACTCAATCCTGAGGATTTCCTCAGCTCTGAGCCTGAGCCCAAACATTGATGAACTTACACCCAAGATGAGATGCCAAGTATCTGGCTTGAACTAGCATCACAGAGCAGCAAACTGAGTTTAATGGATGTTTCCTTCTGCACTTTTTCTCTCACGACAACAGAGCATGTTAGTTTTTTTCTTTGAGGGAAATTGTTTTTTTAAAGCTGTTGTTGGTCTGTGGGAAAATGTAATCGTAAGAAATGACTCCGGAAAAGCTGCAGATAGAGCCATAAGAAATGAATGCAACTGATTATTTAATGTTTAATGTTGTTTTTATAGGCAGTAATTTAAGCTTTGTTAGTTCCAGGTTTAATGTGTGCAATAAGTTCATTACAATAAGTCATGCAATAAACATTGAACCAGTCCGGCCCTCGACTAGTACCGCTTTTTGAATTTTGGCCCACTGTGTATTTTAGTTTTTTCACCGCTGGTGTAGACGGTGGAAGCAGGGAGAGGCACATGCCTTTCCCATGCCTTGATCCCTGCCGAGTCGACGCACAACTGTTGATTGGTGTCAGTGCCAAAAAAACTTTTTAGGAGCAATGCGCTCATGGTATAGATGTGGCGCATACATCTTAATTCCTACTCTTTTCTCTAACCCTATCCTAAGGGAGTGCATGTACGTAGACACATTGTGCCTCTCCACCTCTGTTCCTTACTTCTTACTTGCTACCCCTTTCCCTCAACCTATTCTAAGGGAGTGCATGTACGTAGACACGTTGTGCCAGCGGCGCCGGATTCATTTCAGAAGTGGGGGGGACAAAAAGTGCGTATAAACTTTAAACTAAAACTTTGTTTATTTGAAATCAGATGAAAACAAACTGTAACGGAACCTGACGTGTTACCTATGATTACTATACGTGATGAAGCCATATCTAGGAGCTTATATTATTTCATAGTTATCCATTTATTTTATTGTTCTTTTTTGTTTATAGTAAATCTTCCTTTTAATTCTTATTTAAGTTTATCAAATAAGTTGTACTATGCCTCTGTTTTTGTAAAGGCAGCCTTTGGGCACCGGGGGAGGGGATACCTGCTCATTATAAATATGGGAAACAGGTGGAAGTGAGCGGCACACCCGGTAGGCTTATGGTTTTTTACCATCGGGTAAGAAGGAAGAGAAATGCTTGATGTGTGTATAATAAATCGCACTGAAACGACTTTTGCTCGGATCTTGATTCTTTCCCATGCGTAAGATTAGCTTACGGGTGCCTCAGCGGCACTTTACTTTGCGTTATATTTCTTTCTTATATTTGATTTTGGCCGCTATAATACGCCTTACATTCATAATTTCAGCGGAGGGAGGGGAAGCGGCGCTGTGGAACAGCAGAGTGGCGAGTGAGAGCTGTCATCTTCCCTTTACAAGCTTCAAAAATGCCTGTAGCTAATGAGATTGAATATAACAATAAAAAATAACAAAATATACACAGATCAGATCAGATTTTTAGATGCAACTTTAGAAGTAGAGGGGAATTATTGAAACAGGATGTGTACAGTATTCCGCGGCATCCGCCGCTGCAAAAATGTGGGGCAGGGCTGTACAGTGGGGGGGGGGCAATGGCCCCCTGGCCCCCCTGCTTCCGGCGCCCTTGCGTTGTGCCTCTCCACATCTGTTCCCCGTGATGGGGTTTTTAACCCCATTTCTCATTGACCGTGAGACGTCCAGTAATGTCCCCCGGCAAACCCTGCCCCCATCCAACCTGGTGCCAGAGGCAGAGAGCCAGCAAGAAAGTGAGCTAGACAGTCAGCCAACAGCCAGCCAGCCAGCCGACAGTCAGCCAGCCCAGGCAGGGGAGACAGGACAGGAGGAGGTGGCGATTGTTCAGGACCAGGACCGGGGGAGAAGGGGAAGGGAGATATCCTCCTTTGAAAAGGGCTTGATGTCAGCCATCAGTCCTCTGCTCACGCCACCACCTCGTCCTCATCCTCCACCACCCCCACCAGTAGTGGTGGAGGATGAGGACGAGTTATTTTTAAGGAGTCCGTTTTCAGTTCCACAAAATAATTTTTGAGTTTTTTTTTATCCACACACATCAATTCAAGAAACATGTTTATTAGGAATGTTTTATTTTTAAATGGCTCATTTGGAATATTTGCTTTTTAAAGAAAATATGGGTAGCTCTTAAAAGAGCTTTTGGTTTGGAGGCTCTTAAAAGAGCCATGGTGATGGTGACCCTACACCACATTCTGCTGCCATGGCACTGCACCCTCCTCATTGAAATAGGAGCAGAAGTTCTCCCGCAGTTGGAGCGATCTGCGTGTGGCATTGTTGGAGCCCATCCTTGGTACATCACACAGGGTTGGAGTATCTTGAGCATCATGGAGTCCTCGACAGATTTGCGTGTTTTCCTTCCTATTGTCTTCCTGCGGAGGAAGTTGTGCAACACACAGGCGGCCTTCACACACAACTCTGTTACCTCCGGGCTGGTGGTGATGACACGCCTGAACATTCTCCACCGAGATGAGAGGATGCCAAACGCACATTCAATCACCAACCAGGCCCGGCTGAGGCGGTAGTTGAACAGCCTCCTTTCGCGTGTGAGGTGACGTCCAGGGAACGGACGCAGCAGGTTGTCCATCAGCGGAAAAGCCTCATCTCCAACAAACACATGGGGAAGAAGGCCGAGCCGCTCTGCTCCTGGGACGACGGTGTCAGGCGGTAGCTGACACACACACACACAGACCCCCCCACACACACACACACATACACCTGCTCTGTGTGCCACAGTACATCTGCCGCACCCCTCTCTGCCTTTCTCACACACACAGACCCCCCCCCCCCCACACACACACACACACACACACACACACACACACACACACACACACACACACACACACACAAAGACCCCACATATACACACGCACACACACACACATACCCCACAGACACACACACAAAGACCCCACAGACACACACACACACACACACACACACACACACACACACACACACACACACACACACACACACACACGCACATGCACACACACAGACCCCACATACACACACACCCCACAGACACACACACACACCCCACAGACAGACATACAAAGACTCCACAGACACACACACACACCCCACAGACACACACACACACCCCACAGAAACACACACACAAAGACCCCACATGCACAGGGGAGCAATACTGTGTTTACCTAGCTATCTTAATTAATGTTATCCATCTGAACTAAATCACATACTTCATTCATCATTCATCCATGGCATGCATTCTCTCTCTTTCTATACAGAGTCATATTACAGAAATAGAAATACACAAAACGTACCGTAGAAAGATGGCGAGTCGCTCGGCGGGTCCGATTGACAAACGCATGGTGGTGTCCGCCTTTGTTATCAGTGGACCCACTTTGCCGAGCAACTCGTCGAAATGGTCTTTGCTCATTCTGAAGTACTGGTGAAACAGTTCATCATCCAGATGGAGCGCTTGGACCAAAACGTGGTATTCTCCCCGTTGCAGACGTTTTCGGAGTATCAGATGTACCCAACAGCGACGCACACGATGTCGCCTCCCGAGATACACTGCATATACCAATGCCACCCTTGCTACCAAACCGGCATCCATTTTGGCTAGTGGATAGAAGAACCGGGCTTTTTTGTTTACTATGACCGGGGCGGAACATTCATGTGATTGGTTGTTGGTCGCGTTGCTTGCGTTCACTCCCCCAAGCTCCAGACACGCCCAACGCTAATTTTCCTAACAATGCCACCTGTAGTTTTGCAAAGAAAACGTACACATTCCAAGTTTGATTGGGATTAAAGACATTGTCCACTCTCCTCTAAAATATTAGACAGAACTCCAATGACATGCATTTTTTCTATCTGTGTTTGTGCCCTTGGATTTATATAAATGTATTTTTTACCCGTTACAACCTTTCTGCAGGTATCCTACCAGGTGCAGGATGTGCATCTCCTGGCAGCTGTACAATTGATTCCTCTTAATTCAAATGAGCTATCTACCATTGTGCATGTTGTTGTATTGTTCATGTGCAGTATAACATATTAAGTAGACCTCTACAAACAGGTCACATAATAAACATAGAGGATTTTTTTTATTCATCTCAGGTGGTGTATTTCACAGCTGTGTTCCCCTATGTGATGCTGGCCATCTTGCTGGTCAAGGGGTTGACGTTGCCGGGGGCCTGGCAGGGTGTGGTCTACTACCTGTATCCAGATCCTTCTCGCCTGGTGGACCTTCAGGTAGACCCTGCACAGTTGCACACCTACCTGAATTGAATACACAAAAGAAGGTAGATGAAACAAGATCCTCCTGTGACTGATATAACGCTGATAACCTAAATACGTGTTTTTTAAATCTTTCTTCATGAGGTGTGGATGGAGGCTTGTGCCCAGGTCCTCTTCTCCTATGGCGTTGCATCAGGAAGCCATATCACAATGAGCAGTTACAACAAAGTCACAAACAACTGTTACAGGTTAGTCATGTGATCAGTAGCTCCATTAATATATTGGAAGCTTTTGTTGATTGGGTTTCATTTTCTTTGAGTATCTGCCACGTACTGGGTTATATAATAATTAGGGCTGTCAAGTTAACGCGTTATTAACGCGTTAACGCAAAACAAAATTAACGCCACTAATTATTTTAACGCGATTAACGCATGTGTATTTTTTTTCCTCGGCTGCCCCGTAGTTTCAGAGCGCATCGAGTTTAAAATACCATCTGCTGACAGTCCCGCTCCTGCTGCCCGCTTGTGGCAGACCACACTTCCACGCTCACCGGCAGGCACCGACTGGCCATCGGGAGGACCGAGAGGGTGTGTGTGTGTGTGTGTGTGTGTGTGTGTGTGTGTGGCCCGAGCGAGCGAGAGAGAGACCTTACGTGCATTGTTGTTGTTAGCATCTGGTGCTAGCTAGCTGCGCTAACGGATATAAGGAGCTGTTTAAATGAAAACAGAGTCGCGACATTTCGCCACAACTGCACCGAGTACTTGACTTTATGTAGGAAGCCAGACAGAGGGACATTGTAGGAGAAGTCAGCACACTCATGATTGCAGCAACATGATTGCAGCGTCCAGGCAGCTCCCGTTCGAGCACATAGCTCCAACGATCCAACACACACACATATACACGCACACACACACACACACACACACACACACACACACACACACACACACACACACACACACACACACACACACACACACACACACACACCCCATTTGTATTGTATGAGAGAGGTTCCAGGTTGAATTGAGGCGAATATTTGTAATGTTCAGAGGTTATGTGTTTAATATAGAATATTTGTTATTGTTCAAATGATAATAAACATTAGCATAAAGCATATTTGTCCACTCATATGTTGATAAGAGTATTAAAAACTTGAAAAATATTCCTCTAAGGTACATTTAGAACAGATAAAAAATGTGCGATTAATTTGCGATTAACTATGGACAATCATGCGATTAATCGCGATTAAATATTGTAATCGACTGACAGCCCTAATAATAATGTATGACTACATTCAAACAATACTAAGAAATAGGGGATAAAGTGTAGCTGTGCTTTCTTTTGTAAATCTCAAAGATGAAAACTAGAACTACCTTAAGATATAGATACATCTAGGGGCAATAAGAACATCGAAACTACCTAAGGACGGATTGTCCGCTCAACAACATAAAGTCTATTACTGTCAGTACATTTTCCCACTGAGTTCTGCTCTGCATGCTGTGCTTTGTGTTTGTGTATGCAGGGACAGTGTGTGGTTATGTGTGCTCAATAGTTGCACCAGCTTAGTTTCCGGGTTTGCAGTCTTCTCATGTCTCGGATTCATGGCCGAAAAACAGGGCATTCCCATCGAAAAGGTTGTCACATCAGGTACGATTTTCAAGTGCAAAGCTACCATCTCTACCATCTCTCTCAGAATCAAAAGTACCCTCACAACAATTCAAATTTCTCTTCTGTCCTCGCAGGCCCGGGGCTAGCATTCATCGCTTTTCCTCAGGCTGTTGCCATGATGCCCGTGCCTCAGCTGTGGGCCGCATGCTTCTTCATTATGCTCATTCTGTTGGGACTGGACACTGTGGTAAGATACACCACAAACGGTTGGTGTCCTTCACATAGGATTAACTTAAGATATGCTGCAACTGTTTATGCTGTATCAGTGAACACACATGCAAAAACATTGGCAAATGTAATATTGGAGAATTAAATATTAATATAATATGATGGCAATGTAGTTGGTCAGTCAGTCGACCACTTTAATATACACTAAAATACCTTTAAAATGATGGATGGATTGCCATCAAACTCCACTTTCCAAAAATGATGAATTCCCTGACTTTCTTTTGACATATTTTTCTTTTAGTAAAAACTTACTACCTCTGACTTTTCATCCAGCATCCAAATTGTAATTACTCTTTGGTTCAAGATGGAACCAATAGCTAACATTCCTAACCAACTCAGCTATACTTGTCGATAGACTTAGAATAAGCTTTCTGGGCCAGGGATTGTAAGGCAAGGCAAGTTTATTTATATAGCACCTTTCAACACAAGGCAATTCTAAGTGCTTTACAAAAATGAAAGACATTAAGAGCATTAAGAAACATATTATAAAATGATATCTAGAAACACTCATTTAAAAACAATGATATAAAATGACATTTAAAAACACTAATTTAAAAGCAAAGATAAAAAGCAAAGATAAAAAGCAAAGATAATAAAAGTTACAGTGCAGTTTAATATATGAATATATGAATTAAAAGCAGCGACACAAAGATTGTTCCAGATATTTGGAGCATAATAACTGAACACTGCTTTACTATGTTTAGTTCTGACTCTGGTGACAGAAAGCTGACCAGTCCCTGAAGACCTGAGAGATCTGGATGGTTCATAATTTAGCAGTAGATCAGAAATGTATTTTTGGCCTAAACCATTCAGTGCTTTATAAACCAGCAGCAGTATTTTTTAAATAAATTATTTGACACACAGGAAGCCAGTGTAAAGACTTCAGAACAGCAGTGATGTGATCCACTTTCTTAGTGTTGGTAAGGACTCGAGCAGCGGCGTTCTGAATCAGCTGCAGCTTTCTAAAGGATTTTTTAGTGAGACCTGTGAAGACACCATTACAGTAGTCCAGTCTGCTGAAGATACAAGCATGGATACGTTTTTCCAAATCCTGCTGTGACATTAGTCTTTTAATCCTAGATATATTCTTTAGGTGATAGTAGGCTGATTTAGTAACTATTTTAATGTGACAGTTGAAACTCAGGTCAGAGTCCATGACTACACCTAGATTTATGGCTTTATCTGTTGTTTTGAACATTGCAGACTGAAGCTCAGCGCTAACTTATATACGTTCTGCCTTGGCTCCAAAAACCATTACCTCAGTTTTATCTTTGTTTAATTGGAGAAAGTTCATCCAGTCATTGATTTGTTCAATGCACTTACTCAGTGTCTGAATTGGAGCATAGTCTCCTGGTGAAATGGTTGTGTAAATGTGGGTGTCATCCGCATAGCTACAGTATGGTAACTTATTTTGTAGTTTTTCATTATCTGAGCCAGTGGTAGCATGTAGATGTTAAAGAGAAGAGGCCCCAAGATGGAGCCTTGAGGAACCCCACATGTTATATTTGTCAATTCAGATGTGTATTTACCTATAGAAACAACGTTTTTTTCTGTCCTTTAAGTAGGATTCAAACCAATTTAGAACTGTTTCCGAAAGTCCCACCCAGTTTTCCAGTCGGTCTAGTAATATGCTGTGGTCAACAGTGTCAAACGCAGCACTGAGATCTAATAATACTAACACTGAAGTTCTGCCACTGTCTTTGTTTAAGTGGATGTCATTGAAGACCTTTACAAGAGCAGTCTCAGTGCTGTGGTTTGGACGAAAGCCTGACTGGAACACATCGAAACAGTTATTTAAAGGAATGGTCCACTCATTAGATAATTAATCAAAACTTCAGTATTTAGTGAAACGTTATGTTTAAACCATACCCTGAAGAAATCAGCGATATTCCCCGGTAAATAATGATTTTATAGCTCTTTTTTATCAAGACCTGTATATTCCGTCTGGCCGCCGCCATGTTTGCCATTTTCAGTAGTCACGTGATGGTCGTGACGTCATCCATGCGTTCACTTTGTCAACACACGGAAACATGGTGGAGTATTTCAGTTCGGACTCGTCAGCAGAGGAACAAGTTTTGACCAATGTGAAGAGATTGGATGGGGGAATTCAGCCATACATATCAGTATGACAATACGACACCCTCTGTCCTAAGACCCTCACATCGTACAAGGAAAAACTTCCGAAGAAAACTCACAGTTTAAAGGGAACATGGGAGAAACCTCAGGGAGAGCAACAGAGGAGGGATCCCTCTCCCAGGACGGACAGACGTGCAATAGATGCCGTGTGTAAATTGAAAAGATAATACATTTGCAACATAGGTAGTCCAAATGTTTGGAAATGCATGTGTGTATAATGGGAAGATGATATAAGATACTATATGTATGCATGTAGTACCACCCTTGCTAGCGATTCCCTCTCTAGTTTAGCATACTCAGCTTCGTTGTCCCTGGCCATAGAATCACGATTTTATGGGGCCGGAAAAAACTCGGGTAAAATACACACTAGCCGGTACTACGCTATATGGAAAGGCCACCAAAAACTGTCCTGGCCTGGACGCTAAAGGACGTTAAAACGGGGCTAGCCGCTGCAATGGAAATGCGCTATAACATACCTTATTCTTACTCCGAGCACTACTTCTGCTCCTCCGTCGCTTCACACTTGCAGAGGGCGATTTCTCAACTGGCCGAACTGGTGTCCTGGTCGGTGATGACACCAGAAAGACCGATGGTACTGCATCTCCATTGAGTAATGGTTGTTCTTTAAATCCCATGTTATGTTTGATCATACTCTCAGAGTAGTCGTCCGGAAATGTGAAATGTTCGCTGCATACATGAGCCTGTAAATCTCTCGGTTCGGGCCGGCCACATTTCGCTAGCCACTGCCTCCGAATGTACTTCTTATGCTTACCTTTTGGCAACAGATGGAACCGAGCATTCCGTGGATTGTTCCTATCCGAATTATGGCAATATTTCGCGATACAGTGAGGCATATTTGAATAGAGAAACTACAGTAAATAACATGGAGATCAACGTGTCTTCGAAAACCAAACGCATGGATTACGTCACGTCCGGGAAATGGCGGCGCCCACAGTGTTGATGTTATTTCGGTATATAATCAGTTTAAAATCACTGATAATGTCATCGGATTAAAAAGAAAAAAAGAGAGACTGGCAGAGACTGGTCTGTTTTATCGGATGATAATTTTTAAAAAATGAGTGTCATGAGCATACCATTCCTTTAAATGCAAGAAATTACTCAACTGTTGAAAAACTACTTTTTCAATGATTTTACCTAGAAATGGCAGGTTTGATATGGGCCTGTGATTGTTCATTACTGAAGCATCTAGATTATTCTTTTTTAAGAGCGGTTTGATGACTGCCATTTTTAGAGCCTGTGGAAAAACACCTGAGTGAAGAGATGTGTTTACTATATGAAGTAGATCTGAGGCCATGCAAGGCAAAACATATTTGAAAAATCCTGTAGGTATAATATCAAGGCAGCAGGAGGAGGATTTCAGAAGTTGAATAATGTCCTCTAGGTTTTTATCATTAATCTGATGGAATTGTGTCATGGTGTTTGAATTGATGTTAAGTGGACACAGGGACAACACTTTTACTGTACCTGATACAGAGGCACTGACTGCTTGTCTAATTTTCTGAATTTTGTCAGTGAAGGGGGAAAATTCATTGCAGGCCCTGGTGGATAGAAATTCAGAGGCTACTGACACTGGGGGGTTAGTTAGTCTGGCAATGGTAGAAAACAAGGCACGTGCGTTGTTTTGGTTTTTGTCAATGATGTCAGAGAAGAAAGACTGTCGTGCATTTTTCAATTCAAATTTATAAAAGCCAAGTCTCTCTTTCAAAATGAACCCGGAGATTTTTTTTTTGCCACCTGCGTTCAGCTTTTCAACACTCTTTTTTCTGTTTTCACGGTCATGGCCTTTCTCCATGGAGATATTTTCTTTAATCAAAATGATCTACTAGCTCATTTACTGAGATGTTAGCAGGGGCAAATGTGGAAGAAAAATTCTGAGTAAACATTTCCCTAGTATTTTCAGTTAAATATCGCTTTGTAGTTAACTCTTTTTGAACAGTATTTGGGTGGTCTATAGATATTTAGGAACAGAGCTCGAGAGGAGCATTTCAGCTGAAGGGCCACATATTAAAAAGAAGCACAGTTCACATTGATGTCTTCCTGCATTGAATGGAATCATTGAACAAAATAGCAACTCCACCTCCTTTCTTATGCATTCTTTCCTGACTCATAAAACTGAAGTTGGGAGGGGTGGATTCGATAAGAACAGCTGCACTGTTATTTTGTTCAAACCAAGTTTCCGTTAAAAACATAAAATCGAGATTGTGCTCAGTGATAAAATCATTGATTAAAAATGTTTTTCCTGCCAAAGACCTGACATTTAATAAAGCTAGTCTAAGTTTGTTAATACACTATCAGTCAGGTTTTTTGTGACAAGCTCTGGCTGACATGGAATCACTGCTAAATTTGATAAACTCACACAAACGTTTGAGCGCTTCCTGTTTCTAAGCTGATTCACCGCTCTTAATCTATTACCTATCAACACATATATCGGCAAAGCTACTGGCAGGCTGGGCCCCGGCATGTCCTGGAAATAGTTGAGAGTGCCATACACCCTTGAGCCTGGACCCAGCACATACAGTTGCAAGAAAAAGTATGTGAACCCTTTGGATTCTGCACACATAGCGTTGTGTGTTCCTTCCAAACAACTCAACTTTGGTTTCATCTGTCCACAGAATATGTTGCCAGTAGTGCTGTGGAACATCCAGGTGCTCTTTTGCAAACTTCAAATGTGCAGCAATGTTTTTTATGGACAGCAGTGGCTTCCTCCGTGGTGTCCTCCCATGAACTCCATTCTTGTTCAGTGTTTTACGTATCGTAGATTCGTCAACAGAGATGTTAGCATGTGCCAGAGATTTCTTTAAGTCTCTAGCTGACACTCTAGGATTCTTCTTCACCTCATTGAGCATTCTGCGCTGTGATCTTGCAGTCATCTTTACAGGACGGCCACTCCTAGGGAGAGTAGCAACAGTGCTGAACTTTCTCCATTTATAGACAATTTGTCTTACCGTGGACTGATGAACATCAAGGCTTTTAGAGCATACTTGCCAACCCTCCCGATTTCATTGCCCTCTCCCGGTTTCCTCCCGGGGTCACATTTCTCCCGATGTCTGACCAAATCAGATTTACTCAGGACTGTTTCCACTCTGATTTTAATACAGCTACACCATTGTTTGGTTTCCATGGTAGCGCATCTCTTCAGTAGCGCACAACTGAAAGTCTGAGAGGGTGAGGAAGATAGTCACAGAAAACAGAACAACAATCGACTACTCGACCCTCTGCTCACTCCTTTCCTGTAAAATACAGTTCCAGCCCACACATATGCTCCATCAAGGATGGTGCTACAGGCCGCAAGGCAGTGCACTTACAACTACAATAAGCATGTTAATGTTAATCTAATACAGCTCCGGCGATCCCCCCCGCGCAGTGGTTTTGAAATGCTCCCGATTTCTGAGGTCTCAAGGTTGGCAAGTATGTTTTAGAGATACTTTTGTAACCCTTTCCAGCTTTATGCAAGTCAACAATTCTTAATCGTAGGTCTTCTGAGAGCTCTTCTGAGCGAGGCATGGCTCACATCTGGCAATGCTTCTTAAGAATAGCAAATTCAAAACTGGTGTGTATTTTTTATAGGGCAGGGCAGCTTTAACCAACACCTCCAATCTCGTCTCATTGATTTGACTCCAGGTTGGCTGACTCCTGACTCCAATTAGCTCTTGAAGAAGTCTTTAGCCGAGGGGTTCACATACTTTTTCCACCCTGCACTGTGAATGTTTACATGGTGTGTTCAATAAAAACATGAACACATATAATTGTTTGTGTGGTATTAGTTTAAGCAGACTGTGTTTGTCTATTGTTGTGACTTAGATGAAGATCAGAACACATTTTATGACCAACTTATATATATATATATATATATATATAGGGACATCTTGTATTGTAGTTCATATCAGTACAGTATCACTTAGATTGATTGAACTGTTCTGCCCTTACAGCGCGTATCCCTATGCGTAGCTAGACAGTTAGCTAACATTTAAAAGTCTTCTTTTACTTTGTAAAACTGTAACAATACAGAAATAAAACACATAAGTATGCAGGCTTTACATAACATATAAGTAGCACTGTACAAACGACACACATACTACTATTAGGAATTAGCTATCATTAGCATCATTATTAGCCTAGCACACGTCAGAATCGTCACTTCCTTTACTGACAGTGGAGGTGTCCTGAGAGTGGAGGTCTGCACCGGAACTGTCCTGAGAGTGGAGGTCTGCAGGGAGACCCCTCTCGACACTCCTGCCGTCTAGTGGGTTGCCAGGTTTGCGCACACGGCGCTATAATCACCCAATCACGTTTAGAAAAAACTAAATGTAATATCTCAATACAAAAACAAATGCACATATTTAATTTTAAAAAGTCAAGTCCTTTCAAGTCATCTGTCTCAAGCTTAAGTCAAGTCTCAAGTCATGAACACCAAGTCAAAGTCAAGTCTTTTATCAATGTTAGTCAAGCAAGTCTCAAGTCAAAAAATATGCGACTCGAGTCAAGTCATGTGACTCGAGTCCCCACCTCTGCTAATAGCCTATAAAGTTACGGATATTATAAAGTTATTTTCATTGAAGCAGGCGCCACAAGCTGCAGCAGTATCAGCAGCTGACACAACCCAGTCTCACGGCATTTCGTGTTCACCAACACGATTTTTAATCTATTGATTCGTGTTCACGATTTGCCCCTTTTTTTCGTGTTGCACAGCACGATTTTAAAAGCAATGTATTTCTACTGGTAATGTGTTTCGTGCCTGCAGGCTGCAGCACGTCTTTTTCTCCAGTCGGGTCGTGGAAGACCGGAAGCTGTGTGGTTCATAAAAACATGTTCTTACTCAATATCAAGCCACAGTTATTGCTTTTATTTTAAATCGTATAATTTCGAACTTTTGTTGTCGTCTGTGAGGAAATAAATGGGGCTCAGAGCCTCAGGATACTGAAATCTGTATTTTTTAAATCTTTTTTTCCTTCTAATTTGTTATTCTTTTCAAAATAACACACTGTTATTTAGTCACCAATAACACTCAATTATCCTTGCTTTTATTTATTGGTTTAATTCCATAATCTCGGGCTTTTTTGGTGTCCGTCAGGAACTGAATTTCAAATAAATATAACCGGAAACAGACGTAGGCATTTCGAGCGATTACCCAAGATCCTCAGCTATGGTTTTAAGCTCGTTGATTGGATGTGTTAGCCGCAATGCATGCTGGAATTTGGTGTTTATATTATATGAAATCCGGAAAACATTTTAAAAGTATAAAATAATACTTAATTCCGAGTGCTCTTGCTTTTCTCTTTGAAAGTCATCACATAACGGCATTGTAATACACGGTTCGGCTGCATTACATATTACAGATCTGCCGTAGTTCTTTATTTAGAGAGCCCTGATGAGAAGACCTTTGGAAAAACTGGAAGAAATGGCGCCGAAACTGAATACTTGACGTGGATCATAAATATATCAACAATTAAACAACATCTTCAATTTCTCTTCACACAATACGTCTCCTTGCAGTATCAACACTAATTCGGCTGACTTTTACATTTGATCTAATTCATAGATAGGTTATATTTACACCATAACGGTGCACAGCTGATAGAAAAGGACTGTAGCTTTCAAAGATATTACTGATTTTCTTTGAATGTAAGAATGTAAATACTGTGTCTGAAATAGTATAGCAATATGCTGTAAAATGATGTGAAAGCATGCATAAAACTATACATCTTCAGATGTTGTACATACACACTAATAATACAAAGTTATTATGGCTGTGTGCACCTTGTGTGCACCTCCTAGTGGTTAAAGCACGTTATTGAATTCTTGTTTTTATGTACATGAGTACATACTTTCATAGGGGGAAAGTATAAATATAGACATATAGAATATAAAAAATCAAGAAGATACTATAAGTGATCTCTACAATAAAACAGTTTAGTGCAGAATGTACAAAGATATTAATAGGAGGAGGTGCAAAACAGAAAAACGGATTAACCTTTATTTAAACATTAAATATTAAATATTAAGCCTGACAAAGTAATTAACGTCTAATATATTGCTTTCCTGCAATGTTAACTATGTTGAAGCACTTATTTTAACCGATATTATACACATTAATTATAATGTATACTATGTATGTAGATAGAATAAGAAATGTGCAGAATATGACAGTTTAATGGTGGAGGTACACACATATTGATAGATGTCTTGTAATGTACTGTTGAGGAACCTGTGACCCAAGTTTTTCATTCATTGCATAACTACACCGTAGTTGTGTATGATATGTCAATAAACCTTTGAAAATCTTGAAAGGGATGTGCAAAATAGCCATAATATACAGTCTTTAATTAACTATTAGTAGAGAATAACGAGTAATGAATATACTTTATTACTTGTTTCCATTCATGTCAATTGCAGATACATGTTTAGTCTTCTCAAGCACCAACTATCAAATATCTCTCCTGATTGTTGGCACTTGACAATCACCTTACCTGAATTTTACTCAGGTGTAACTAAAGTCTGATTTAAGGGTTGTTTATATTTCACATAATTAATCAGAATCTGCAAAGTAACTCAAATAAATGCAGTGGAGTAAAAATACCAGGTTAACCTCTGAATTGTAGTGGAGTAGAATTACAAAGTAGCAATGAGCTGTCATGTGGGTATATATTAATGCTGCGCATTATGGACACAAGCGGTTTTCACCCATTTATTAATTATATGTTTTACATTTGATAACACCAATGTGTTTAATAATGGCAACTTCTAATTGTGGGAAAAACGAAAACGTTCAGTCGAGACGTCCCATAGAACATTTTGCGAAACACAATAGCCAGCATGTGTAGTTCTGGAGGGGTGTTCGATTCCAGTTTTGGATAGTCTGGCGTGGTTTCGTTCCATTTCACACAGCTGTTTGACGCTCTGCGTAACCTTACGGGAACTGTAGTCCTAAACGATAGCTGGGGATTATGGGTAGTGTAGTGTCTTCGGCCATCCTAAACTCAGAATTGTTGACAATCGCAATGATGCTAGAAATGTCCCTTATAGGCCTACGTCTGTTTCCGGTTATTTTTATTTTGAAATTCAGTTCCTGACGGACACCAAAAAAGCCAGAGATTATGGAATTAAACCAATAAATAAAAGCAAGGATAATTGTGTGTTATTGGTGAGTAAATAACAGTGTGTTATTTTGAAAAGAATAACAAATTAGAAGGAAACAAATATTTAAAATACAGATTTCAGTATCCTGAGGCTCTGAGCCCCATTTATTTTCCTCACAGACGGCAACAAAAGTCCGAAATTATACGATTTAAAATAAAAGCAATAATTGTGGCTTGATATTGAGTAAGAACATGTTTTTATGAACCACACAGCTTCCGGTCTTCCACGACCCGACTGGAGAAAAAGACCTGCTGCAGCCTGCAGGCATGAAACACATTACCAGTAGAAATACATTGCTTTTAAAATCGTCCTGTGCAACACGAAAAAAAGGGGCAAATCGTGATGGTGAACACGAATCAATAGATTAAAAATCGTGTTGGTGAACACGAAATGCCGTGAGACTGGGTTGGCTGACAACAATGTCATCAAAAGCAGTGAAGAAATGGATGATGTTTCAGGTTTGTTAATCTAATGGTGATATCTGCAGTCAGCCAGAGGGCTGACTGAGTAAGAAGTGAAAAAGAGTGATGTAACGTTAATGTTATAGCTAGTAAACATGGAGTAACCACACTAAGTATACCCTTATGTTAGTATGTATACAGACAGGGTTGGGAGGGTTACTTTGTAAATGTAATCAGTTACTGATTACTGATTACATGGCTCTGAAAGTAATCCGAATACAGTTACAGTTACGTAATCAGATTACTTTTAGATTACTTTTGGATTACTTTCTTTTTCCATCACAGATGGGTATGTTTTGGTGAACAGGAGACACAAAAAATCAAAAGGAAACTGAACGTGTTTTTACTGTTTTAATGGCTTATCAAGAGCACAACTGAAACATAACATCTGAAACGATGTAGCAACATAATACACTCTTTGGGGATGCAGCTTGGGATGTGAGGAGAGTGAGGGACACGGCTTAGAACGGGCGTGTCACCTGTCTGTCCAGTGTTGGCAGGACATGAATTAAAATGTCGAACTCAGACTTCATTTTAAGGACATGTCGGCCAGGGGTGTAGAGCTATAGTTTAAGCACCGGATTGGCAAAACAGGAGAGTGTGTGCACCAGTCTGCCTTGATCTATGAATTCATGTCCGTGACACTCACAGTATCTGCTGCCCACAGCTGTTTTTTAGAAGGAACACCTCCTTCACTTCATGACATCTCTGCAGCGCCAGGAGGCAGCAGGAGGGTTAACTCCGCCTCTGAGAAGACGAGCGAGCCGCGCAGTGCCTTTCACGCACCGCCTTTCACGCACCGCCTTTCACGCACCGCCTTCACTGTGTTTACCTTCAGCAATAATCATTAGTAAGGCTAAAGACTAAAGAGCGACCGCAGGCTGATGTGTTTTAACCACACACACCTATATATACACTCACGCGATTTAAACGCAGACTTTTGTTCCTCCATGTTTCGTTGTTATTGTTTCACTGAGCGAGCGGACCCGCGATTTTTTTTTCAAACGCTATTTTGGTCCATCTGGGGCGGTAATAGGTTTTGTGGGCTGTGATGATTCGGCTGTTACTACTTGAATATTAAATGTTGAGAGGAAATCTTTCCACCAATAATTCCAATAAGTAATCCAAAATGTATTCACTCACTGTAATCAGATTACTCGTTTTTCAAATGTAACGCGAGCTGAATACAGTTACTTGATTTTTGTATTCTGATTACGTAACGCCGTTACATGTATTCCGTTACAACCCAACCCTGTATACAGAACATAAATAAAAATGATCCTAAGATATAACGTTTTTAATTTGTTTTCGCGCGTGGAATTATACCGGCTCTCGTTTCAGTACACATAACAACGGAACCATAGCAACGGAACTGACAGGCAACCCTCTGATTCAGACTCCGATTGGCTGTGACTGCATCCACTCAGAGTGTCCGATTCAGAAACGTGACTCTTACACTCATTACGTCACAAACAAAGATGGTGGATGAGAATAGATCTATAAAACGATAAGCAATGCGCCAGAATCAAGGTGAGACTATCCGCATCCTTTAAAACTCTACGCACATTCATTTCACCGAAATAAGTAAACAACTGTATTTGAGTGAGTTAAGGCATTAGTTTGCTTCATTAAAGGGTGTTAATGAATAAGTGTTATCCAGTGCCTTTTGTCCGCTTTAAGGTATTAACCCTCTGGAGTCTAAGGGTATTTTCTCGAATTTTTGATGTTTTCTTAAATCCCCTTTTAAATGTATTTCTTCTCACATGGCACCCCATGTGTTAATTATCAAAATGTTCAGGACAATCTCTGGTATTGCTATATATGCAAATTACTCACCTTAGAGCACTGTTTGATGAGATAAGTAGCTCAAAAGCTTAAAATGTTAAATCCGATTTTCGGAAAATCTTCAAAACTCTTGTGAAAACACAAATTTACTCATGTGATCGAATTGTTTTAGATTTGGTTACCAAAGTCTTAGGATCACAAAAGCAGTGAAATATTTGAATGACACTGTATATAAATATGTTATTCGTGTCTGAAATGAAAAAAAATTAATTCGAATTTTAAGTAAAACAGGTGTTTATCACTCTACTTTCATCACAGCAGATACATTAGGACTGAATAATGACTTCATATTACATACATGTGATGTGTAAAAATACAAATTGAGCATTCAACCTTTTTTTTTCAATCAACTATTTATATAAATATAAGAAACTGGAAAATCTAACTATTTACAACATTGAACATCAGAACATTCAACCAACTATTCATTATAAATGTCAAGATAGTGTCAAGGTCTTTGTCTGTCTTCCAAGACAGTGGGTCTGGCTGCTGTGTAGGTGGGGGTGATGGTGCATGGGCTGCTGTGTAGGTGGGGTGTACAAGTGCGATACGAGACCTCCATGACCTCCTGCTGGCTGGGTTGAAGGTGATGGCTGTGGTGGAGCCTTTGTGCTGAGGTGTATCTTGACCTGGTGGCAGCCGCAGATGGAGGTGGAGGCAGCTGTAGTGATGCTGGTCTGCTGGTCCTTGGTGGTGATGGCTCTGGTGAAGGCCCTTGAGCAACAGTAGATCTTGACCTGGGGGCCGGCACAGATGGATGTTGTGGCTGCTGGATAAACGCCACCTGTGGGCCACTAGGCCCAGGCAGCTGTGAAACATCTCTGTAAAACAAATTAAAATGTAGGACAATAATTACAACTAATTTCATTGAAATAAAGTTCAAGTAAAATGTTGCTCAAGCACAAATAACAATGCACACATAAAAAGAAAGTTTGGGAGGTTGCAGAAGAAGTCTCTCTCGATCTCTCACACACACACACACACACACACACACACACACACACACACACACACACACACACACACACACACACACACACACACACACACACACACACACACACACACACACACACACACACACACACACACACACACGCACACACAGTTCCAGTTACTTTACTTCAGTATAAAATCACAGACACACATATACATAGGCTACATCTGATTACAAAGTCTCATCTGTACAGGACAGTATGATAAAATAATCGATGTCACTGTAAATGTCTCGGTTGTGGGACGAATAAATGATTCATTTAATCATCTACACATGTAATCTCACTGTACACACCAAAATAACGTTAACACAGAGTAAACGTTTGCTAATGGAGTCTATTTTTATTTTTGAAGAAAAAGTTCATGACTATCGATAAAAAATATCAATAAACCTATTGTTCATGTTCGCGGTATTCCCCACACATTGCCAGTACACTATTACTGTAATATTTACACTTACCCATGTCCAAATATATCCTTGTTGTTGTCTTTGTGTTCTTCTTCTTCAGACGAGTCGAATACTTCAGGTTCTGAGGCTCTATCTTCACTGCTGCTAGCGAAAAAAATCTCTAGCGAAGTCGGCAACTGTAAAGTTTTTTTTAGCCATTTTCTCTGATTGTCTCTCTCTCCACACAGACGTAAACTGATGGGAGACATGTGGTTTATGTTTTCTTTACTTGGTGGGTAGGTCCTTAGTGATTTCTCGATGTCCATTGGTCATTTCAGACCATGATGGCTGCCGGCCGAGATTTCCTTGACGGACACACCAATCCACCAATCCCACGCAGTGTAAAGTCAAGCTGCTTTGAGCGGCCATATTGGCTGCTGTGCCATGGTTACAGTCTCACAGGAGATACCGCTGGAAAGATACCCTTCCAGCGATTCCGTGGATATCTGAATCATGTTTCTACTCCTTATATTCGAAAATATATGATTAATTACGTAAAATTATGCGCACTTGGACGCGCCGGCGCGTCCACCGACTCCAGAGGGTTAATGCTCTCAAAGTGCACCAGATTGATGCTTTTAACTTCAATACAAAGGGGGCATGCTCCCGGGGAATCATGCCCCCGGACCCCCCTAGAGGAGCCGACGACCCCCCTAAAGGATGTTCGGTCCACCCCCCACTTGGAAAAAATTGCACTTTATCCCTGCACCCCCCACCCAACAACTCCCGGAACTCATACAATCCTAAATCCACCACTGGAAGTCATCTGTAGAGAACGGAGGCATTTTGCTGCTAACTAGCTGAAGCTAAATAGCAGAGGTGTGGACTCGAGTCACATGACTTGGACTCGAGTCAGACTCGATTCATCAATTTGATGTCTTTGGACTCGACTTGACAAAATCACAAAACACTTGCGACTCGACTTGGACTTGAACACCAATGACTCAGGACTTGACTTGGACTTGAGCCTTCTGACTTGAGGTGACTTGATACTTTCATTCAGGGGTCTCCAACACGCCAATCGCGAGATGCTTCTAGAAGAGCAGACTCCAGTCGGGGGGAGCAGAATCTTCAGCCGTTCCTACTCTTGCTGTGAATCCATGCAGGCAGGGGCGGGACTTTATTTTGCTGATCATATGCGAGGACACACTAAGATCATACCATTATGTGAAAGAAGGGTGGGGGGCAGACGCTCCAAAGACAGCAGGTGTAGTGGTACAGGCCAGCTACAGAGCGACAGGGAGATGGGGAGCCGGATTTAAATGCAAGCGCGTCGGAAAAAGTCAAGAATTTAGCGAAAACCGAAAAAAGAAGCAGCATCTGGCTGCATTTCAATGATATTGGAGAAAGCAAAGCTGAGTGCAGGATTTGTCAAATGAATATAACCTTCAGAGCAGGTTTCTTTTTTTTGGTAATCACTTGGATTTATTGTCAGAGGTGGTTCAGGACTTGTACTTGAGTAAAAGTACCTGAGTGTACAATCAAAAGTCCTGAATTCAAAATGTTACTCAAGTAAAAGTACAAATATAGTTAAAGTACCACCTGCAGAGGGATGTAGATTCAGGTGTTCTTTTCCCCATAGAGACCGCCTCGCTGCACATTATCCCTGGCATACAGATAGATTGTGGGTCCCTTAAAACATGTTGTACACAGTGGAAATAAATATTCTGGTCACCTCAACATCAGGGATCTTATCCACTAAACTCATTCTGAATCAAACCGTCACGGTAGCCTTACCTTACTGATCCCTCTTAAAATAGAAAAAAACACGTTACTTTACCAGCAGAGAGAAAATGGATTATTAATGTGACTAACAAAGAGCAGTTTGATTATTAAGTATTATATCTGTTATTCGATGTTATTACATTTGGTGAAAAGCACATAATGACTTGTTAAAGACTCGTTTTGTCAAAGTTTAGGACTTGACTTGAACTTGTGTTTTTCCGTTACCCTCCTGCACTCACACAGAAATAAACAGAAAGGTAAGAAAAAGAAGACGACAAAGCCTAAAAATAAAAATGGATCTGAGCAGGAATCACAATTGAGCTCTAAAGGTACATTCACACAAAACGCGATGCGATTTTTTTCATGTGTCACGATTACATGTAAAGTAAATGCAAAGACGCGGATAGACTGCAGTTGCGCGAATGGCGCAATTGGCGCGTCATTGGTGAGAGTTAAAATGTTTCAACTCGAGCGACACATTTGCGTGATGCTGTCTCGCAAAAAGCCAATCAGCGTTCAGAATGTCTGACTCTCGTCACTGACGTTGAATCAGAAAACCAAAACAGCAGCCTTTGGCTCTGGGAGACAGCACACAGAGCTCACAGCTCCTCATATCTGTTCAGAAACTGGAGAGAAGTTATTAATGTACAAATCACAGAATGTCTGTGGCATGGTGAATACAGTCGCTGCTTTATTCATTTCTGTATGCCCCGCCTCCTCACCCGGGCGTCTTGTTGGAGTGACGTGACTAGACACAACTGACAGCCTTGGTAAAACGTCTGCGAGTAAAACGTCTGCGAGTAAAGCGATGCGTCCGATGTGAACGCACAATCAGGCTTGTCGTTTAAAAGTAGTCTTAGTGTTCATCCAAAATCAACTAATTAAGTTTTCTCAAGGAAGGTTGCTTCAGAGGGAAGCGTATTCTCATGTGGGCCACTCCTGCAGCTCTCCGTTGAGATTAGTCTCACTGATACCCCTTTCCCACCGAACCGGTTCCAGGGCCAGTTAAGATAAGATAAGATAGAGCTTTATTGTCTCCCTTAGAAATGTGTCTTGGGCATCGAGATAATACACATAAAACATTCAGGTCAATCAGTCATAGATACAGAACAGAGATTACATATCACAAGGCAAATAAACAAACAAGAAACATACAGGTACAGAACTTTCCCTATTGCACATATCCCTATTGCACATACATAATCAAATATTGCACTTTTCCCATTGTATTCATACACAAATCAATATTGCACTTTCCCTATTGCACCTATGCATAATGTCCGTCAAATTGCACATATCCCTATTGTGTCCATACCTATTTACACATAATGCACTTCCGCTATTTAACCTTCTTTTGCACAAACTACACTGTAAACATTGCACCTCCCAACAACTCCTAACAGCATAATCACAATTGTTTCTGACTGTTGAGCAGCTTGATTGACAGCGGAATAAAGGAAAACGTATACCTGTTCAATTTACAGTTTGGTAATCTAAACCTTCTGCCCTCGGGCTAAAGTCCATGAACATTAAGCAACTCAAACTCTCTATACAGGATGTGTTTGGGGTCGCATGGGATTTTACGGCCTTGCTTTCTGACCATCTCCTCAAATATCTCCTGAAGAGAGGATGGTGGAAGCATGCCAATTATTTTTCCGGCCCTTTTTATCCAGCTCTGGAGTTGTGATGTAGATTGAACTGACAAGTTACCAAACCATGTTGTGACGAATAACGAATAATAGACTCAATTGCTGCCCTGTAGAACATTAACATGATACATTTATCCACTCCACGAACCCTGAGCCGACGCAGAAAATGCAGGCGCTGGCTTATCTTTGAGCATGCCTGATCCACCTGATGGGCCCAGCCTAACTGAGCATCAAAATAAATCCCCAAATATTTAAAACGTGTAACCTGCTCAACTCCCTCCCTGTTGATAAGGACGGGGCTGTGATCACCGACTGACTTGGGGTCAAAGATCATTTCCTTGGATCATGTAACACCAGGTTGTGCGCCTCACACCACTTCACGACCTCTTCAATCTCAAGTTTATACATAGAAATGTCTGAGTCTCTAGTCAGTAGACTAAGTATGGCTGTGTCATCAGAAAACTTTATGATGTGGTTGTGTGTGTGCTGACTCCTACACTCATTTGTGTAGAGTGTGAAGAGAAGAGGAGAGCTAACGCAGCCTTGTGGCGCCCCTGTGCTTATGACCTGTGTGTCAGAGGGTCGAGTTCACTTTCACCTGCTGCTGTCTTTCAGTTAGGAAGGAGTGATACCATCTGATTAAGTAAGGGTTCACATCCATCTGATTGAGCTTCTTTAACATAATTTGGGGAAGAATAGTATTAAAAGCTGAGCTAAAGTCCATGAACATTAATCTAGCATAAGCTAAAGGATTTTCCAGGTGTTTTAGAATAAAGTGAGTTGTAGAGGTCAGAGCATCATCTGTACCTCTACCATCGCTGTACGCAAACTGGTAGGGGTCCAAGAGGTGTTGCACCTCAGTTCGCAAGTTCCCTACAATAATCCGTTCTATTGACTTCATAACTATTGAGGTCAAAGCCACTGGTCCGAAGTCGTTGTTGTCATGTGGGCATGGTTTTTTTGCAACTGGTATGATGACAGCTTTCTTCCATATTTGAGGGATGCTTCCAGAGTCAGCAGAGAGCTGGAATAATGGACTCCAGGCAGGGGTGAGCTCGTCTGCAAACGTTTTCAGCAGGAGTGCTGAAATACCGCCTGGCCCACTGGCCTTCTTAGTATGCAGTTGTTTGAAAACGCTGGCCACAGCACTATCATCAATTATTATTTTTCTATTGTGTATTGGGTCACAGGTTAAATAGGTTGACAAGTTATTACATGCATCAATGTTAGAAGCAGAATTAATATCAAAACGTTTCTAGAAGTTGTTAAAGGTGGGGTAGGTAAGTTTGAGAAACCGGCTCGAGATCGCTAGAATTTGAAAATACACAACCGGAGAAAATCTGCCACTTCCTTATAGAGCCCCTCCTCCAACACACACGAACGCGCACATGACCAATGAGGGCACGAGATAAGTTTGTGCCCCGATGGAAGGCTGACAGGCAGGTAGGCCATCGGTTGTACTTTTTACAGTATTTTTACAGTATTACTTCTACAGATGAATTTTTTTTATGGATTTTTTGTCAAAGCACTTAAGATATTCATTGCTATCGGGATGTTAAGAGCATTCCATGGAATATAACAAAAAGTGTATCTCGAGCCGGTTTCTGAAACTTACCTACCCCACCTTTAAATTAATTTGCTTTGTTAAGCTCATCCAGAACATGCATCTCCCTCTTGCCGAAGTTCAGATTTGTAATTTCTTTCACAGAGTCCCACAGTTCTTTTGAGTTCTTGGTTGGGAAAGCCTCTCGGACACTCAGACTATGTTGCTCTCGGGCTTCTTTAAGTTTCCCCTTTAGTGCTCTTTGAGCTGATCTCAGTTGTATTGCATCGTTCTTTTGAAAAGCGATATTTCTTCGTCGGATACACTGTTTAATATCCGATGAGATGTAGTCTTTATTGTTTGGATATATCCTAATGGTCTTTTTTGGCACAACAGTATCGACACAAAAATGAATGTAGTCTGTGATGGTCTCAGCGATGGTATCGGTGTCATTGTCCTGGTAGAATACTTCCCAATCTGTGGCCAGGAGGCAGCCACTTAGCTTTTCTTTATGCTCATCCTGCCATAGACTGACAGTTTTAGAGACAGGTTTACTTCTCTTGATGGCAGCCTTAAAGGTGGGGATTAGCTGGACGGTGTTATGGTCCGAATTTGAAAGGGGGGGTCTAATCCGAGCAGCATACGCATCTTTGATGTTGCCATAACATTTGTCCAGTATGTTATTTTTACAAATATAGGTGCATCAGGTTTGTTCTTTAACTGCTCGTGCACGCAGTCCGCTACACGTGAGGCAGCCTTTGATGCGTTACCATTGGGTGGGATGTAAACAGCACAGATCACATTTTTCTCATAGTCTCTAGGTACAGATGTATCACCCCAGATAGGACTCACATGGGTGTGTCCCAGTCAAAAGCCCAGCGGATGCTAGTGGCTGGGGGTGTTGCCAAATTGCTAGAGGGCATTGCCCAATTTCCCCATTTGTTCAATTACAGGATTTAACCATGAGATGGCGCTTTATTCACAAAATACACAAGGAAAACTGGGTGTTGTAGAAACATCAATATCTTAGATCAAATAAAGTATATAGTTTGCTTTATGCAGTATATTTCTTGTAATATTGTTGGGGTGTTTTTACACAGTACAGTAGATTGAAGTAAATCAACTTATACATTAAGATAAGATAAAATGGACCTTTATTAATCCCGTGGGGAAATTCAGTAGTTCAAACAGCAACAGGGTGAGAGTGAAAAACAGGACAGCACAGATTAATAAAATCAAAAATAAGATGAGCGATACAAATAATAATAATGAGAAACTATGAAATAAGAAATGAATAAAACTAAAATGTAATTATCATATCATATATTATAATGTATTGTATTATTAAGTAATATCATACATTAACCCCATTATAGCAGATGCCACATTGAATGGATGAACACATGTATGCATCAATAATTACAACAGAGTATTTCTAAATACAAGTTGTAAAAATACTTATATGTATTTAATATTAACCCTTTGGAGTCGACCGTCACGCCGGCGTGATCAGATCACATGACCTGTTGAAGCCGGTGCCGCATAAAAACAACAGTCCGGACAACATTGCAACGTTACAACGTCTTTGTTTCATGCAAAAAGACCCAGTAAACACGGAGATACGATGATATAAAGTTAATACATTTCAAAGGTATGAAAAATGGAAGCACATATTTGAATATCTTCGCCGTATTTTATCATTTTACGAAACTGAAAATACTGGAAACTGTAGATTATGCTCAACAGGATGTATTTACCAGGGAGGGGGTGAGGTAATCAGGTAAACGGAGTGATACGAAACGAGACAAAAATAGACGAAGAGGGACGGTGGGAACCGAAGAGAGACGGCGGGAAATGGAGAGAGACGAAGATATACGAAGACAGGCGGCGGGAGACGAAGAGAGGCTGCGGGAGACTGCGATTGAAGTAAAATGACAGACAAACATTGAGAATTTAGATATAGTTAGATATATTTAGAGTTTTGAAGACTCAACTATGATGAAGAGAACTCTGAACGTAAGTCAAGCTTTAAGCTTGTTTTTTTACCTGAAGGAGGAGGAATCTGTGATGTTGCCCTCTGTGTCGTAGTTGACAGAAACCGCTTTGAAGCGTGGCACAGATAAAGACATAAAAAACAGATTTTTGTACATAATGTGTATATATATATATTTGTATTATATTTATAATAACACTTTTGCCTTATCAGAATGAAATCCCATGCTACCTCAATCAAACTTTCACATTATCATATCACATTATCATTATCATATCAAAAATCCCATGTATATATTTCCAGCTTTTAAATGGTTTCGTTGTGTATGTTTGTGTTACCTATATGAAAAATAATATCATTTTCAAAATCAGTTTTTACGTTTTTTTTGTCATTTGGGGTCCACAATGTTCATATAGTAGAAGATCACTGCTCTAAACAAAGTCAAAAATCCTACATCCATACGAAATAAAATATAATTAATTATGATGAATACGTTAAGTCTTGTTCATTGTTTTTCACTTTTCATATTATCATATTTCAATGCACACATTCATATATTGTCACTCACACATTCATGCATTTTGTTCTCATATTCATATAATGTAATGCTCATATTTATACATTTTTCTCTCATGCGAAATCTACTAAAACAAAGTATGTCATGGTGGTCAGCTGTTAAACACAAAAGTGTATCTTAAGGGCTGTAAATATAATAAGCCTGTTGTCAATTTTAGACACAGGCTTATTATATTTACAGCCCTTAATAACATTCATTTTCTAGACTCAATGCAGTGTGTCTTGACCGTTTTCTTTGTTCCAAGCAAACGAGTGCTTTTTGTTTTGAAATCACTTCCGCGAGTTTCGCGGGCCGTTTTAAACAAAGAGTTCGCAACACAGGACAGCATATATAGGCAACATGGGGGGTGGGGGCTGGTGAACGGTCTGGTCAATGTTTGTAAACACAATCCCCAGGATGTGTCCTAATCAAACCAAAAGAGAAAATGCAGATATCATTCTCTCTCTCTCGACTCGCTGGTATCTTGAGCTGAGCGCTCATTGGTGTTCATACTGCTCACAGGCTGGGCTGCTGTGTATATCTAGTGTATTCATACTGTACCCCTCCTCACTGTTTATTCATCATTCAAACATTTACACCTTCCTTTTTTCCCGTCAAGAGGTTGAAAAAGATTGAGTCCTATGTTTCCAATTGTTTCCCAAATCTGAACATTGACCAGTGGCATAAGATCAGGAGCCGGGTAAATGAGAGGGAGCCCCGGAAAAACAGATCCCGAAATAGCTCGTCCTGGTTTCCGCAGCCTACAGTATGGTGTCTGTTATGTCAGTTATTTTAAATAAAACGTTGAAAACTGAACTTGAAAATTGTTTCCTCTTTTCATTTTATTTATCATTTATTTGCAGAAATGTAAAGTGATCTAACTAAGTTCTATTCATATTCTTGACGGGAAGAGCCGTGTAAATGGGTGGCCATATATGCATTTGAAAAGCAATATAAATCACACAGTTATTATACAATAGGCTATAAAAGCACCATCGATAACCATTACCTTTATCCAATTCAAACTTTGGACGGGAAAAAAGAAAGGTGTACATGGTTGGGCTGTACTGTAGGCCTACTGTATACATACAAAGGACATTCAAGCTAGAGTTTTCTGGAAATGTTCACATCAGGCCAGAGTCCTGTTATGGAAATCTGGCTCCCAAACACGGCTCTGGAGAGTACAAGTCAAATGATAAAACAAATAAATGGTGAATCAAGCCAAGCTGTCTTTTGGTTATTTATTTGAAGCTTCAAATACACGACATAATAATTAATTGTCACCGGTCGGGCAGAGTATGGAAAGTCTGCCCGAGAGTGCGCAGAACAATGGAAAAGCAAAGGTTATATAGAAAAAAGGAGTGGGAGAGAGAACAATCTAGGTTCACACAGTCAGATTGTTGATGAGACATCCCGGTGGCCTTGAGTAGATAGACATAACGGTTCTCAGAGCAGGGAAGTTTGTGATGTCTCTGGCTGTGTATGAGTCTCCCAGTCTGCTGAAACAGCTGTGGCCTTGCAGAGACTGGGAACCTCATAAGAGAATATAATAGAATAATATTGGTAAAAGAACAACAAGAGGAAATAAGAAGCATTTGGTTTAAACATATGAAAGAATATAATAAGGATAATAATAAGGATGATAATAATAAAAATTCCCACTACATTCCCCCCTTTTGATCATACTTGATCAATAGAAAAAAAACAAATGATAGGATAGACTGATATAACACATCAATGAATACATTCCATCGCTGGTTTAAGTAAACACATCACAAATATATCATAGAAAACTGGCTGTTTTTGTGGAGGACAGACTCCAATATAATGTAAGCATAAGAGAGGAGATACACACATGATTATATTGATGAATCGGAATCAGACTCTTCTGATTCTAGCTGATCTATCTCACTGTGGCGCAAAGGATTGTCTTGTAATGGAATAGTAGTATACTGAACGAAAGCTGAGGACACCATGCTGGAAACGCATTTCTTCAGTATTGGGATTATCAAACAGGTACAACTGATTAATAGGCCAAAAATGATCGCCAGGGGTGTAACTATACTAGCCAGCCATGCTTTCCACCCGCCTGATGTAAGCCAGGCCCACCAGTCCCAGCCCCCTGCGTTGGATATGTCATCAGCTTTCATGTCAGCTAACAGGTTGTTAAGATGCAGCACGGTGTCAGTGATGTTCTTGGTGGCGTCGGGAATGTAAGTGCAACAGGAGTCACCGATCACATGACACAGGCCACCCTTTGAGGCAAACAAAAGGTCAAGAGCGAATTGGTGCTGCATGAGCATGTTCCTAGAGGCTATTATGAATGGGGTCAAAGCCTGGAAGCCTTGAGTCGTCTCATAAGTCAGATTCTCTAGCCGGACGTGTAAGGTATCTATTTTATGGGCATTGTTTACTGTACCCCACCATGGGAACAGGCCACCCATGAATTTAGCTCCAGCGGACGTCATATCTCTTTTTACCTTGTGGTGGTCGGGGTGTTGGAACTCTGGGTAATGATGTGTCGTGTGCATTAAGGACGTGAGTACAGTGACTGCTGGATTCAAATCCACTAGAGTGCATGTCCCTATCCAAAGGGGAGCCAGAACTTGATAGAGCTTGTTGCCGCACAACCAAACGTAATCTTCTGGCGCGCTAAACCCAGAATCACTGGGCCACGCCAGTTGGAGGGAAATATGTTCAACATCTGGGAATGCTACGTTAGAAAGGATTCTCTCAGGGGCACCAGATATGTGACAATACGAGATTTTGTGAGCACCGTCCCCGCATGTGTTCCGTAGGATGCGAGTACAACCAGTAGTAGTGCCTAGGAAAAAATAATGTGGTGTAAGAGACGTTTTGTGGTAAACTCTCTGGATGCAGAGGTTGTGTTTCATCCCTCTCAAATGACTGGGGTGCACATGGCTGACGGGTTGGTACTTTGCGTATGTGGTGTCAAGCGTGGATGCACGCAAAGAGGAGTCAGACCGATTACTGCATGGTGGGGGAAGCTGCCTAGCATAACGCCACCCGGTTACGCTGTCTTCACCCTTGATGGGCCTTGTCAGAGCCATAAACGCGCAGAGGTGTTCAACCTGGGTCAGAGAGCGCGGACGAACTGGCACGGACATTGATGAGTCCTGGGGGAAAAGGGTGCATGCATAACATGACCCATTTTGTCCTGCGGCCTGCAAGAATGATCTCAGAGTGTGCCACCAGACGTTACCGGTGATCCCATTACTAGTCTGACCCACATCAATGTTGCTATGGTCGCCTATGTATAGATTAAATGTAGATGTACCTATGGATGTCAACAGTGGCGTCAAAGGTTGCTTACGCTTTTCCGGGGTCTGAGTTTTGGGCGCGATGTCTATGTAAAATGTGCCACACGGGTCGGCGCCGGATACATACATACAGACAACAAAATAACCCTTGTCTGATATCTGGGCAGCCTGTAGTTGCAACAGGATGACGGGGCTCGATGAATTGACCTTGGAGATAGACAATCTCCCTTTGATGTTTGTTTTGTCGTCCCATAAGGTATAACCCCAATCGGTGTGCGCGGTGGTCCATAAAACAAAAGTCCAGCCCCCCGAGCAGTGAGGTGGCGGTGTAACTGTCACTCTCGACATAGCAAATGTAGGCGTCTGCCCCCCCCAGTTTCTTAGGGTCGGGGCAATGCATGTAGTTGCACGGGTCTAACTGCACTGCGCTATCTTCCCCATCCCTTAGAGTAATGTTACCAATCCCTGTCTTGACCAGCCCCTCGACCCATGTGGTTCGCCCTGCTTTCCCCCGCCCCTCGACCCATATGGTTCGCCCTCCTTTCCCCATGAACCTCTTGGATACCTCGATTTTGGCTGACATGCTGTGTGCTGACCCTGGATACATAAAATATAGGACTAGTCCTAACACAACTATCATGGCAAGTATGCAGAGGAACCATTCTATGATTGTCCAGGCTCTCCAGTAGCATTCACATTGCTCACGGTTGCGTTGTCGTCTCTCCAGGCGAGCCCTCATCACGAGGGGGAAATGTTCCATGGAGTGTGTGAGTGTATTCTCTCGGTCGATTTCGTGACACGGACCGTCAGACTTCGCACACTGATAACCCAAACGAGGAACCAGAGAGCATATGAAACCGCTCAGCTGGCACTCGCTCGTGACACCTTGTGTGTAGTGTGTTTTGGTGTATGTAGTGCAAGTGTGGTGCTGGTGGTGACTAGGACACGTCACTTGTTGTCATCTGTTGGTGACTTGGACACGTCACTTGTTGTCATCTGTTGGTGACTTGGACACGTCACTTGTTGTCATCTGTTGGTGACTTGGACATGTCACTTGTTGTCATCTGTTGGTGACTTGGACACGTCACTTGTTGTCATCTGTTGGTGACTTGGACACGTCACTTGTTGTCATCTGTTGGTGACTTGGACATGTCACTTGTTGTCATCTGTTGGTGACTTGGACATGTCACTTGTTGTCATCTGTTGGTGACTTGGACATGTCACTTGTTGTCATCTGTTGGTGACTTGGACACGTCACTTGTTGTCATCTGTTGGTGACTTGGACATGTCACTTGTTGTCATCTGTTGGTGACTTGGACATGTCACTTGTTGTCATCTGTTGGTGACTTGGACATGTCACTTGTTGTCGTCTTCTTCTACCGTTTCTCCTTTCCTGTGACCACGACCTTGCAGTGGCTGGCGTGGACCCATGTAGCTCTCTCGGCGACCTTGACCGCTGTCTGGGTGACGAGAAGCACCTGGTAGGGACCTTGCCAACGATTGGATTTCCAGCTCTTTCTCCGGAAATCCTTGACCAGCACGAAGTCGCCCGGTTGAAGGCGGTGAAGCGGACCAGTGGCAGGGGTAGGCAAGGCTGCGGCTACCTGACGTCGGATGTCTGCTAAAGTGGATGATAGGTTAACACAATATGACAACATAGCATCCTCACACAAAGTTGTGGAGGGAAGAGGAAATCCTGGAGCCTTGAGTCCAATCTGTGGAGGAGCCCCAAAAAGGATTTCAAATGGGCTGAGTTGACTCCGTGTTCTTTTCCGCATCCTCATGTACATCAGCACAATGGGCAGAGCTTGTGTCCATGACAGACCTGTGTCTGCACAGCATTTTGCTAGTTTGTTTTTGATTGTGCCGTTCTCTCTTTCCACCCCACCCCCACTCTGTGGATGATAAGCACAATGCTTTCTGATGTCCATGCCCATGTATTCTCCTATCTGCGTAATGGCCTCATTAGCAAAATGTGAACCGTTGTCACTAGAAATTTTGTCTGGTAGTCCCCATCTAGGAATTATTTCCCTCAGTAGTGCCTTTGCCACAGCATTTGCTGTCTGTGCTTTTACTGGGAAAGCTTCAACCCATTTGGACCACATGTCGACCACCACTAAGCAGTGCTTCTTACCCTCTGATGGGCTTAGCTCAATGAAGTCCAGCATTAGGTGCTCAAATGGCCTGGTGGGAGGTGGATGTGCTCCGGGTCCTGTAACCTTTACTGGTCTACCAGAATTTTGCATGATGCAGATTAGGCATGCTTCACAGTGCTTTTGAGCTGTTACTGTGAACCCCCTTGTGAACCACTCCTGATTTATAGACTCTAACATCCCCCCTTTTGACACATGATCCCACCCATGTGTCAACTTAGCGAAATGAGGGAAAAAATGTCTGGGAAGACATGGATTAGAATTTGGGCCAACCCAGATGCTGGATTTTGGGTCAAAAACAGCCCCAGCAGCCTTCCATTGAGCTTTCTCAACTGGCGTAGCTAGCTGCTGCATGGAAGTCAGTGATGACATTTTGTCAGTGAAGGAGGGGACAGGGATTTTAACAAATGAGTGTGCGTGAGGTGCGAGAGGAATCAGGGCAGCTGCCTTTGCGGCTGAGTCAGCAGACGCATTTCCTAGGGAAACTGGGTCTGTACTGCTTGCGTGTGCGGCACATTTACAGACTGCAACCTCAGATGGGAGCAAAATGGCGTCTAGTAAGCCTGCAACCAGCACATGGTTAAGTACTGGTTTGCCATCAGATTTAAGAAATTGTCTACACTTCCAAATAGCCCCAAAATCGTGTACTACCCCGAAAGCATATCGTGAGTCAGTGTAAATAGTCACGGTTTTGCCTTCTGCAAACGTGCAGGCTTCAGTTAGTGCGATGAGCTCTGCTGCCTGTGCTGAGAGGTGGCATGGAAGCGGTCCAGAACGGAGTACAGCAGAATCTGAAACAACAGAAAAACCCACCCGATTAGTGCCCCCTTGGTCGCGAGAGGCAGACCCATCAACATACAAAATGAGGTCAGCGTTGGTCAGAGGAACGTCTTTTAAGTCCGGTCTCGGTGTGCACACAATGGAAAGTACGGCAACACAGTCGTGTTCGTCACCGTCTTCAGGCAAAGGCATAAGAGACGCTGGATTCAGAGTGTTACATCGCTTGACATAAACATTAGGCATGTCTAACAGGCAGGTGTGATACCTGAGGTAACGTGCAGCAGAGAGGTGTGATGTTCTCTGTTCAAGGAGGATGAGTGAAACAGCATGTGGAACTAACAGGGTCAAAGGTGCATATCCCACAATGTCACGTGAGGAGTTGAGCGCTTTCTCAGCAGCAGCCACTGCACGTAGACATTTAGGCAGGCCAGCAGCTACAGGATCTAGCTTGGAGGAGAAATAGGCCACAGGCCTCTGTTTTCCTCCATGATCTTGCAGTAGAACTGAGGTCATACACCCATGTCGTTCATCCACTGCCTGAGTGAAAGGTTTAGTGTGATCAGGTAGACTTAGAGTCGGTGGGGATTGTAGAGCCAGCTTCATATTAATGAAGGCTTCGTCGGCTTCCGGTGTCCATATAAGATGATCTGTAGGTTTCGAACCAGTGACGTATGTAATAGTACGCAGTGGTAACTCGATTTGAGAATAGTTTGGAATGAATGACCTGCAATATGAACAAAACCCCAAAAATGACATCATCTGTCGCTTAGTGACAGGTTTTGGCAGAGCAGCCAATGATGAAATCCGCTTATCTGAAAGCGTTTTCCCCTCTCCTGAAATGACATGACCCAAGAATGTAACTGTTTTTTGTACATATTGGAGTTTAGACAAACTGGCCTTATGGCCTTCGGCTGCGAGGTGCATTAACAAAGCAATAGTATCGGCCCCACACTGCTCTGCTGTAGGTGCGCAAATCATAAGATCATCCACATACTGGATCAGAGCAGTGCCTTTAGAAACCTGGAGAGAGGCCAAACTTGTACACAATGCCTGGTTGTACACAGTAGGTGATTCACAATAACCTTGACACAGGCGTGTAAAAGTGTAAGGTTTACCATCATATTCAAATGCGAACCAGAATTGGCTGTCTTTGTGTACAGGGACACTGAAAAATGCATTTGAGAGGTCGATGACAGAAAAGAATGCTGCAGAGGCTGGAACTTGGGAAAGAATCAGATACGGATTTGGGACCAGCGGTGCCCGAGCGTGAACCGCTGCATTTACAGCTCGCAAATCCTGGACAAATCTCCACTCGTCAGGAGGTTTGTCTCTGATCTTTTTGACAGGAAACACTGGAGTGCGGACCGGGGAATCGTTACACGGAATAATGACCCCTTGTTTAAGCAGAGAGGTAAACACTGGCCGGATGCCATCAACAGCTTCACGTTTCAATGGATACTGAGGTTGATTTGGACGGAACGTGGATTTCGGAGTGATAACCACCGGCTCCGCAGAGCGGATTAAACCTACGTCATATTTGTGAGCTGCCCACAGTGTTTGAGGCACTGTTTTTAGCGCATCAGGGAGCTCAGAAATATGACTGAAAAATGAGAACTCCGGGCCAGATGGGCCAGCACGGGTTAACATAGTCATCATTACCTGTCAGAGTCAGAGAACGCAGTACATGCACTGAGCAGTCAATGTTGTACTTAAACACGTCATGTGATGGGGAATACTCAATCAACGGGTCGTCTGTGATAGTCCAATCAGTACTAGATTCCCAGTCTTTAACGATTGGACCCAAATCCCTCCATTTGTCAGTGGCCCCCTGGCTAGTGAAATGTGTGGGACCGCCCCTGGGATTTGATGCAGCTGGTTTTGTGTGTGTGTTAGTTTAACAGAGATAGCGCTACACAGAGAGTTCCAATACATTGTTTTAAGCATGATCTCATCATTCACACATTGCAAAAACTCTCATCATTGTGTCTACATGCATCATTATCAACAACATTAGCAGTACAATGCAAATGAGAAGTTTCCATGAACACAGCAGGTGGAAAAACACGTTGATGAGTCAAACGCAACAACTCCTGAGAGTCAGGAGTTGTTAACAGCCATTGGTAGACATTTAGCAATTCTTTATCATCAAAAGTGGGGTTTTGAACCATCAATGGAGTTGGTCGTCGGACTTTGAGCCCCTCATTTGTGGAAATGAGGTCTAAGCCGAAACGGAGAATCAGATCTCGTCCCAGTAAATTTATTGGGCAGACAGATGATAACAGGAAACTGTGTTTGATTGTTGTTGGAAATGGATGGTTATCATCACCACCGTTATCTTTACACTGAAGTGGTATCGAAAACTTCTCCTTCACCGTCACCCCCCCTGCTCCTATCGAGTGAATGAATCTTCCACTAAATTTGCAATCTGGCAGATCTGCCCTTTTTAACACAGAGTGCGTAGCACCGGAATCAACCAGAAATGTAATATCAACCCCCATTATAGCTAAGGTCAGTGTGGGAAATTTCTCAAATGCTTTTTCCGTGTCATATTTCAAATATGTACCTCTTTAATCACAGACATTTTCTCTAATTCTTCCAATTTCTCAATCGCGTGTATGATGTGTGTGTGTGTGTCACTTCCCTGGTTTGATGTGGTTGGCACGGGGTCCGTCTCCTCGAACCGAACCTCCACCTCCTCCACTCTCTCCCTCCGTCAGTTCGAAGAATTTTGTCTGTTAGGATCCGATTTATCCGAGCGAAAGTTCTTTTTCTGCTTCCGTGTGGGCAGTTAGCGATCTGATGACCCGTCTCTCCGCAGTTAAAACAGCGATTATTGCGGTCTCTTCCCCGTCCTCTGCCTCTTCCTCCCTGGCCACGAAAACCCCCCCGGTTCCCTCTGCCCTGGCCCTCACCTTGGGTCCAGGTGGTTGTGACAGCCTGGACCATGGTCAGCTGGGCCTTGTCTTTGCGGTCCCGGCGTTTCTTTTCTTCACTGGCCTTTTCTTCTGAGAGCCGTTTCTCGGCATGCACGGCATGTCGGCGAATTTCTTCCAGCCGGGCACCGTCCAGTACGCCAATGCAGGAGTTTCGCACCGATGCAGAGATAGCCGGGGATAGGCCGTTGAGGAAAGCGTTGCTGAGGTGTGTCTCCCACACTCCCACCTCTGTTTGTGGCTCGGCCCCCGGCTCTTGTTTGATAACCCCGCTATTCTCCTTGAACACTTGTTCTAAGCGGTGGTAATAGTCATTTACTGTTTCCTCCGGTTTCTGCTTACATGCATAGATTCTTGCCATATCGACTTTGACGGGGAATTGTTTAGTCATTGCAGTCTCTAGGCGGCCCAAAGCATCACGGTAGGTAGCGTTCAGGGCATCATCCCACTCGGGTTTTGTCATGTGCTGTTGACCTCCCAGTATTTCGGTGAAGTGGCTGACGTGTGTCGGACCCATTTTCAGAGTCAACAATGTCTTTATCTCCGGCATGGTAGGGGTAAATTGTCTACAGAACATGAGAAGTGCTGCAGCGAATTTAGCACCTCCTAACTCAACATCTGGCAGGTGATCTCTTGATATCTCCTTCATCTCTGCTATGGTCCATGGGCGATAGACTAATGCAGGACCCTCAGGTCCGGCCACCTGTATCATAGGACAGGCGACAGTAACATTCTCCTCGTCCTCCTGTTCGCTCTGGTGGCGGAGGCATCCTTTTTTGTAGAGTTCAGCTGCCTTCGCCTCTCTCTCTTTTTTCTCTCTCTTGTCCTGGATCTTTTTCAGTCTTGCTTCTTCCTCTTCATTTTCTTTTCTCTCTTCGTCTCTTTCCTTTTTCTGTCTGTCCTGCTGTGCAGCTTCTCCAGCGGCGTCTGGTATGTTGACAGCAGCAGCAGCCCCTCCAAGAGCCTCCTCAGCAGGCAGCAGATGGAGAGGTGGAGGAGGGAATGGAAATCCTGAGTCGAGGAGAGGGTCCCGCACGCCTGTGAACAGAGGATAGAGGGAAGCTTGGGGTAGTTTATGTTGAAACACAAAACACTTTTTCTCTTCCTTTGCACTTTTATCCTCAGCCTGTATCTTTTTTATTGCCGCGGCCAATTGCCTTCTTTCACGGCACTCTGCTTCATCCTCCCAGTATTTTACACACTTTCTATGAGTGTCTAGTTTCTCTAAGTCTTTTACTTTAATTGTACTCTTCTTCTTCATTCCATCTTCACACTCTTGTAATTTATCCCTTAGGTTTTTGATTTTTAATTTACTCAAAGAACCTCCCTGAGGAAATCCGAACATTTCCGTCCATATATTTAATTTAGCCAGACTTTCTTCACCATATTTTGCTCGCATGACATCAACTATTGGACCCTCAGGAGGCTGTACATACCCCCTCCCCTGCTTTGCCCCCATAGCAAAGTCTTTTAAAGTGTCACCAAAACACTCCGTGTCACCAAAACACTATTAAAGTGTCACCAAAACACTCCGTGTCACCAAAACACTATTTTTCATCCGTCGATGCTAGATATACCAAATATCTCTGTTTTCGAGCAGTCCCTCTCCTGATGTCATGGAGTTTTAATTACGTTTAACTTTAAACAATTTAGACTTTGCACATCTCACCGAGTATTGAAAGCCCTTTGAGTTCGTTGGATCTCGTGAAGTCAATCGGTTCCACCCCCCACGCTGGTCCCCTCGTCCCATACGGTTTTTCCCCGTCGAGGTAGAGGAAGACCAAAGATCCCGGAGCGCGCACCCACCAGCGTCCAGAGGTTTCCCCGATCAAGCATACAGAGATCCTGCCGACAACGCCATTTGTTATGGAAATCTGGCTCCCAAACACGGCTCTGGAGAGTACAAGTCAAATGATAAAACAAATAAATGGTGAATCAAGCCAAGCTGTCTTTTGGTTATTTATTTGAAGCTTCAAATACACGACATAATAATTAATTGTCACCGGTCGGGCAGAGTATGGAAAGTCTGCCCGAGAGTGCGCAGAACAATGGAAAAGCAAAGGTTATATAGAAAAAAGGAGTGGGAGAGAGAACAATCTAGGTTCACACAGTCAGATTGTTGATGAGACATCCCGGTGGCCTTGAGTAGATAGACATAACGGTTCTCAGAGCAGGGAAGTTTGTGATGTCTCTGGCTGTGTATGAGTCTCCCAGTCTGCTGAAACAGCTGTGGCCTTGCAGAGACTGGGAACCTCATAAGAGAATATAATAGAATAATATTGGTAAAAGAACAACAAGAGGAAATAAGAAGCATTTGGTTTAAACATATGAAAGAATATAATAAGGATAATAATAAGGATGATAATAATAAAAATTCCCACTACAGTCCTGCATCGGGTGACCCGCAAAAAAAGTGATTCGCGGGTGGTATTTTTTCAAACGCTTTTTTCCGGGTTCGGTTCTGGGTAAAACAAAGATGATGCGGGTCGGGTCGCGGGTATTGCATAATAAATATATTAAAATAATAATAATTTAGTTTAATGTTTAAATCCTCAGACTTCTCCCCCGCGGGACCGTGCATAATCATAACCTCTGCAGCGCATCAATCTGCTGCTGAGCGCGCCACATTCGAAATGGCTGAGGTGAAGCTCTCTATGGAGAATACAGCATTTTCAATAACACTTCCTCAAGAGCGAAATCCAACGTCTGGGAGGCTTTTGGTGTCATCCTAGATGGAGGAAATAACCAACATCCCACGCTTTTTGAGACAAATATGCAACTGCATGTGTTAATAATTGCACGTGTTCACTACTCATATATAAGCTAGGCTATGCGGGTTCGGGTCGGGTTGCGGATCTTGTGCCGACGGGTCTGGTCGCAGAACTAATTGGCAATATGTGCGGGTAGTGGGGCGGGTTCGGTATTGCACGTCGCGGGAGCGGGTCTTGAAAATCAGACCCGTGCAGGACTCTGCATCAGGCACCTTCAAGTTAAACAATACTACAGTAAACAATTAACACAGTAGGCCTAAATTGTGCGGATTAAACCACATTTATTTCGTTAAAAATAAACGAAATATGATTTTGTTTGAATGATTAAATGTCATCAGGCACCTTCAAGTTAAACAATCAGGTGCACACTTTAATGTGCCGCCGCCTCCGGACTCGGCTTGACTCGGTTTACAGAATGCACAAATGTGTTTAATCGTTTATGTCAGATATGTACTAAGTAGCCTAAATACATGTGTTCCTGCTCAAGATTAGATTCAACTTTATTGTTATTGCACATATTATTGCAGGTACTGAGACAACAAAATGCAGTTTAGCTTCTAACCAGGTGCAACAAGCAGCGAAAAGTAATGTGCACACTACTACAGTAAACAATTAATACAGTAAATTATGTGGATTAAACCACATTTATTTCGTTAAAAAGAAACGAAATATGATTTTGTTTGAATAATTAAATGTAGGGTGAATTGCCCTAATGTGGGACATTTTTGCATTTCAGACTTCGGGAATATATTGCGATATGAAGCCGATACAATAAATCAAAATCCAGTAGGCCTACCATTCCGAAATCCCCAGTAATATTAGACACTAATACTACAGTAAACTATTAACACTGTACATATTATTGTTTGCCCGTGGGATTAGGATGATCGGTAGTGAGAGCCGCTGCATTTTCCTCCGGTCGGATGTGATATAAAAACAAAGCGATTATTTTTGTTGTTGTAAACTCACGTGGATTAAATTTAGTGCATTAATTTCAACTCGCGAACATATGATAGGCCTACATTAAATGATCGTGAGGATTATGATTGAAAATCGTTTGTTTGAGCCTGGATGCATTTCCTGATCTAAAAACATAGCGATGGTTTTGTACTTACGCCAACGTGAATTAAACATTATTTTGTTAAATAAAAACATGGTGATGTTTAGTAAATGATTACATGTCTCTTATTTAGCACAGAATATGATCCTATCCATGACATATGGATCTTAACAAATATCCGCTATATCAGATACCTGTAGATCAGCTGTTTATTTCACATGAGTTTCAGTGTGGCAGCTTTTCACGGCTCCCCTTGGTGGATCCATGATCCATTGCTGCTGGTTTAATTATAATTAAATGTATTTATCAAGGGGGCGTTTCAAGTCCTGCGGGGGTTTTTCCTTTTCAGCAGGGGCCCACCCCGTGCTGATCACGGACCAGCACGGGTAGGCGTCTGAAACGAAGCGCTACATCTGTAGGTAAAATGGTCTCAGACTTAGGCATAAGAGTTAGATATCGGGAGTGCACACAGTGTCTTTTGTTGTGTAATTGCTGCACCAAGAGTCCTTTATATAAGCGCAAATGCCTCCCCCCCTCACTTTCCCCGAGTTACTGTTCCTATCCATACGAACGTTTGAAAAGCCTTGTAACTGAACTAATGAGTCTGGGAAGTCTTCCTGAAGCCAGTCTCAGTGAAAATCATCATGCATGACTCACGGTATTCGTTTAAGATCCTAGTGTTGAGGCGTAGCTCCTCCACCTTATTTCTAAAGGAACGGACGTTGCTGAAGAGTATTGATGGTAACGGCGGCCGTTTTAGCAGCTCCTCCGGGACATAGTCCAGCAGGCCCGGTTCCGGGCCGCTCTTCTCCGTAAGGACAGCAGACATTCCCTGTCATAGGGCCGCAGCACCTGCTCGCTTCCCACGGCTATCCCGGCGTTGGCTTCGCTTTGTAAACAGTGAATGCTAGATGTTATTAGCATTAGCAAAAACAGCACAGCAGTCCTCTTCCCCATCGTCATCTTGCCTTATTGTTCACTTATGTGAGCTCGCCAGGCTCCATAAAAAACAAACAAAACAACACAGCACACTTGACGAAAAGAAAAACTTGACAAAACAAACGTGTAATGAATGAATGACTTAGAAAACAAACAAACATACTCTCCGATCCCGAGTCACGTGCAGTGCCGCGCCTCCTCTGATTGGTCAGTTTGGAGCTATTGCCTGACTGCGAATCAATTCTTACCGTTTCCACAGCAGCCGGTCCTGTAAAATACAACACTACGACAAAATCATGAATGCAAACTTCAACAGCAGTGGACAGCGGAGGACACGAGCTAGCTCTCTAGTATTTGGTCCTCGCAAGAGATTCAGAGGAAGTTGGAAGGGAGTACCAGATCGGAAGCCATTTTTCAGCAACTTCACTGGAGCAAATGTGTCCTGTAGTTTTCTTAGCAAAAGCAATAGATCACCAATTCACTTGACAGGCACCATGTGTAACACATTCTTTGAACCAGACATTGTGCGACATCATTTTCTTCTGGTTTCTGTGGGAGAGTTAGATTTGGAATGACCACAATTTGCAAGACCCATTATCCCAAAAATACTTCTTGTCTTTGTGTCATTGGAAAGAACATTGAGAGTATGCCATGCATAACACCTAGGCTTCAATGGTGATTGTACCTCCAGTATTCAGATAAGGCCCCATACTTCCTAAATCTTGTGAGCCATGTATGGAATGATTGTGAAAACCCAGCTAGGCTCATTACTTTTCTGTCTGCTTGTTTGTGTCAGTTTGCAGGTTTGGAAACGTTAACATCATCAATGATTGACATGTTCCCTGGACAGATGCGCAGACCTTGGCGCAGAGAAATTCTCCTCGTCGTCTTCAGCTCTTTCACCTTCCTGTTACAGATCACTCTCACCACACAGGTACTAAACAGGCTGGCATTCCCCCTCCCACACACATTGGCTAACATTTAGCATGTTCTCATATGGGATGAGTATTTAATTGACATTATCTCTTCTGTGTTACCCAGGGTGGAGTATACCAGTTCGAGCTGATTGATTACTATGGTGCCAATGGGATATGTCTGCTATTTGTGTCTTTGGTCCAGTGTGTGGCTGTTGGCTGGGCCTTCGGTAAGTGCTATAAGTACCAAGGTTCAGTTATGCTTTAGTTAACCACATGCAATTTTAATATCCAGCTATACAGTACATCTAAAACGTTAATTTGTTAAAAGTACCAAACCTTTTTAGGAATCCTTTCTGTCTCTTAACCATACAAACAATGGTCTTAATTTCACACACCTTATAATTTACATCCAGTGGCAACATGTAGAACCACCCTTAAAGTAGTGTAACTGTAATGTGGAGATGCGAAAGGGCAGATAGAAACTTTTCTGGAATCTCAGCTGGTTCATATTGATGACAACAGTGTGTTACCCACGCCAATAGTCCAGCACATATCCTTTCACAAACCACATGCTGCTCATTGACAATTGATTTTTCTCTACCTGAACATTTCTTATATATATATATATATAGGACAGGGGTGGGGAACCTTTCTCCTCTCAAGGGCCATTTACATTTTTTCAACATCCTCCGAGGGCCGTACAAATGATTGACCTGAATGAAATACTAAAATCACAGCCCATTCATTTGGCCTTTCTTTTATGCTGTGCAAAGAAAAAGCAACCTCTTAATCCAGATATCTTACCATGACTCGCGTATGCATGCACGTGCACGGTTGTGGCATGACCACCAACACAGAAAGATATGGACACAAGATGTGTGCAAATGTATTTAGTTTCCTATCCATGTGAACATGATTTAAGTGGGGGGGGACCTAACCTCCTCTAAGTTAATACCATAAATCTTGTGCACTTTGAGAGCAAAATTAAGAGATACAGTGGGGCAAAAAAGTATTTAGTCAGCCACCAATTGTGCAAGTTCACCCACTTAAAAAGATGAGAGGCCTGTAATGTTCATCCTAGGTACACTTCAACTATGAGAGACAGAATGGGGGAAAGAATCCAGGAAATCACATTGTAGGATTTTTAATGAATTAATTGGTAAATTCCTCGGTAAAATAAGTATTTGGTCACCTACAAACAAACAAGATTTCTGGCTCTCACAGACCTGTAACTTCTTCTTTAAGAGCCTCCTCTGTCCTCCACTTGTTAACTGTATTAATGGCACCTGTTTGAACTCGTTATCAGTATAAAAGACACCTGTCCACAACCTCAAACAGTCACACTCCAAACTCCACTATGGCCAAGACCAAAGAGCTGTCAAAGGACACCAGAAACAAAATGGTAGACCTGCACCAGGCTGGGAAGACTGAATCTGCAATAGGTAAGCAGCTTGGTGTGAAGAAATCAACTGTGGAGCAATTATTAGAAAATGGAAGACATACAAGACCACTGATAATCTCCCTCGATCTGGGGCTCCACGCAAGATCTCACCCCGTGGGGTCAAAATGATCACAAGAACGGTGAGCAAAAATCCCAGAACCACACGGGGGACCGAGTCAATGACCTGCAGAGAGCTGGGACCAAAGTAACAAAGGCTACCATCAGTAACACACTACGCCGCCAGGGACTCAAATCCTGCAGTGCCAGACGTGTCCCCCTGCTTAAGCCAGTACATGTCCAGGCCAGGGTTTCCGCTAGGATTTTTTCTCGCCGGTCAAATGTCCGGGCAGAATTTATTTTACCGGACTAATTTGAAACTTACCGGTCATATTTCAATAATAATAATAAGAGTTGTGTAGCAGAGTTTCCGTTAGCAGGTAATTACCGGACTATGAGCAGATATGCTTCAGTTTAAAACTCAGTTCACGGGGCTCATTTTTATATTGCTTCAGTTTATAATCGTAACAGATCGAAAGATTCATTTTTCAATAAATTATTCCACAAACAACAAACAACATAATTATTACATTCAAACAAACTACTTGTAGTAGATAACGTACATTATTCAAAGTTTACATCACATTTGAATAATAACACGGGAGAAACAGATCCTCTCTTTTCCTCTCCCTCCCTCTCTCTCCTGACAGCCCGTCAGTTTCTCATGCAGCTCCTGCAGCTCGCTAAACAGAGGGCGGGGCTTCAGGTGATTATGCAGAGCTGCGTGTCTCGGTCAGACTCAGCAGCTGATCTGATCTCTCTCTCGCGTCCGGTTACACTTCACTCGCGTTTATGTCCATATCGATCAGATCCAGCTCTCCTGATCGGCCTTTATAGAGAGCACCGATCAAACTATTAAGAGTGAATATCGGCCGATAATGACCGGCGGCCGATCGATCGGAGCCTCCCTAATTATTACCAGACATTTTGACCGGCAGGTTTTGAATTTACCGGTTTTTAATAAATTTTACCAGCTAAAAACCGGTAATTACCGGCTAACGGAAACCCTGGTCCAGGCCCGTCTGAAGTTTGCTAGAGAGCATTTAGATGATCCAGAAGAGGATTGGGAGAATGTCATATGGTCAGATGAAACCAAAATAGAACTTTTTGGTAAAAACTCAACTAGACGTGTTTGGAGGAGAAAGAATGCTGAGTTGCATCCAAAGAACACCATACCTACTGTGAAACATGGGGGTGGAAACATCATGCTTTGGGGCTGTTTTTCTGCAAAGGGACCAGGACGACTGATCCGTGTAAAGGAAAGAATGAATGGGGCCATGTATCGTGAGATTTTGAGTGACAACCTCCTTCCATCAGCAAGGGCATTGAAGATGAAACGTGGCTGGGTCTTTCAGCATGACAATGATCCCAAACACACTGCCCGGGCAACGAAGGAGTGGCTTCGTAAGAAGTATTTCAAGGTCCTGGCCTAGCCAGTGGCCTAGCCAGTCTCCAGATCTCAACCCTATAGAACATCTTTGTTGGGAGTTGAAAGTCTGTGTTGCCCAGTGACAGCCCCAACACATCACTGCTCTCGAGGAGATCTGCATGGAGGAATGGGCCAAAATACCAGCAACAGTGTGTGAAAACCTTGTGAAGACTTACAGAAAACGTTTGACCTCTGTCATTGCCAACAAAGGGTATATAACAAAGTATTGAGATGAACTTTTGTTATTGACCAAATACTTATTTTCCACCATAATTTGCAAATAAATTCTTTAAAAATCAGACAATGTGATTTTCTGGATTTTCTTTTCTCATTCTGTCTCTCATAGTTGAGGTATACCTAGGATGAAAATTACAGGCCTCTCTCATCTTTGTAAGTGGGAGAATTTACACAATTGGTGGCTGACTAAATACTTTTTTGCCCCACTGTATATGGATCAAGGTTGCGCTAGACTTTTTCGATGCCCGTCATTTTGACGGACAGGATCGTAAAACTTCCGTCAAAATCCAGAATTAACCGTCGGCCTTTACACAACTCTGACGGGGGGGAATGCATGCTGGTGAACTGTCAACGGGGGGGGGGGAGCATGCGCCGTGTTATGCAAGGCTGCTGCACCTCGCGGGAGCGTGCACAGCGTAAAACGCCAACACTCACATTTCAATGATTTGTACGGCACAGTTAGGTTTGGAAACGGTATATTTTCCTTTTTGGAGGGCATGCATAACACGGCATAACACCGGAGCCTCGCTGCGGGGAAACGTTGGCGCTGTTCCGAGTTTGTTCTAATCTGTCAAAATTACAGACTGCTTTCAGATTTGTCCGTCATTGTAAAAACTGTATTCTTGTTTATTAATAACAACTTTTTTTTACTGTCATATGGTATTTCATACCTGTTTACTTTATTCTCTTATTTTTTTATAACTATAATGATCATATAAAGATGTGCCTTTACCTCACTGGTTGAGCTAACCAGATGCTAATAACAACAAAGTTATTGACTGTATGATCAGTATGACAGATGAACAGAGTTTACAACTAAAGACACAGCCACGCAAAAATGGTGGCATGTGTACAGCTCCTTATGGGTACTGCAATTTCTGAAGTGCCGGAGCGGCGTTCTGGTGCTCTCCGTCAGAACTGCACCCCTGTCAGACGAGACATATACCACGTGATGACCAGTGTTGGGCAAGTTACTTCCAAAATGTAATATATTACATATTACTTATTACTCTCTTTTGAAAGTAATAAGTTACATTACAAAATTACTGTCTCTGAAATGTAATGAGTTACACTACTTTAGTTACTTTTCTAGTTACTTTCACAAAATAACCGCAAAAGAATGGCTAGGTATTTTAAATGCTGAAATATAGTTTAGTGCAGCTCATTATACATCCAGTGAAGGGCAATGTGGAATAGTATAACAACTGTGTAGGTCCTTAAGGCTACTAACATCTTGTATTACACGGGTTAGTTGAATACTCGATTCTGATTGTAAATTCTTAACATGTGACACGTTGATACAGTACAGACCACTGTCAAGGACTATAATGAAGGTTGCTAAGGAGGATCAAGAAAGAGAAAGGAAAATAGGTTAAAAGACGGAGCGCTGGACATCAGATAAATCACCAGGAGAAGGCAGACAGGAAGTAAACACTAACAGGACATGGAATGGGCTCTGTAGTGTGTTCAGTTTATGGCCGTGTACAGGCCCGGCTCCAGAACAACATGACTCAGGGTGCCTCTGAGGTTACAGGGGGCGCAGCAGTAGTAGGTTTACATGAGCAATAGTGGCCGGCAACAGCAATGAAAAATAGCATTGATGGTCCCAATGAACAGATTATGGCATTTGTTATGTTTTGAAACCAAGCAAGTGACAACATTTCAAGTGAGTTAAAAGTGCAATCCTGAAATATCTCATACAGTCCAAAGTGGACTGTGGCAAAGAAAAGCACAACAGCTTCAAAACTCTACTGATAAAACAAATGAGAACATATCGTAAATCAAGGCAAATATTATTTGAACCAGCTCATGGTTTGAAATGGCAAACATTGAAAAGCAAAAGTATTATTAAAACCATGTAGCCTACTAAATCATCACCTTGGTCCCATCATATACTCTGGGAAGAGAATATGTACTGTGCTTGAAAACTGGATCACATCATCATGTGAGGTTGACTTTGTGACCTGGAGATCATTTCAGCTGCAACATCAGCTTGTTGATAAGCTTGGGATATGAGATCTTTTTGTAGCCATTCGTGGTGAAGGCATCTGTGCTATTGTGTGCATTATGTTTGACCCAACATTTCTACAGGCATGGCAGAATATGGCACTATTTTCACATGAATATTCCATTGTCTATTTGTATACCACAAGCTGCAAAATGACCACCTAACCCCACTGTACAGGCGGGTACTTGTTTAGATATACCTACCTGGGCAGGCTCTGATTTGCCGTGGTATCCTGGCACCTGCGGGCCGCAGAGGGGCGGCGGTGTTTCGGGCGATGAAGACTGCTGCTCCGGGGGCGAGGGCGGCGAGTCAGGCGGGAGTAAGCGAGTGTCCACAACGGAGGGTAACGTGATGTCCCCATCTGACCTGTTGCTACGGTCTGCAGTAGATGCAGTGTTGCTGGCGTTTAGTGATGGTTGCTTTAACCATTTTCGTATAAATGATTATCCACAGATGTGTGTCACTGCTGTGGAAGCACTTTGGAAATGATGCACGCGCAGCGGAGCAGGTCACGCGCACCTGACACCATTTGTTGTTAGTATTTTTCGCTCCGTTCTCTTTTTTGAATAGCGGGTGAATAACATTCAACTGCCCCAAAGATCCCGGCGCGAAGCCTGAAGGGTAACACCAGGTTTACTAATCTACCCACACAATTTGTCTGGTGTCGGAATGTCTCGCTATGTTAGTACATTGTTAAAAAACAAAACACCATTTCATTTCGGGTTAAAATGTGTTGTAACTGCGTTACTGAGCATTGTAACGGGTAATATATTACCCACATTTCATTAGTAATGCGTTACATTACTTCGTTACAGCAAAAAGTAATATATTACTGTAACTCCGTTACTTTTGTAACGCGTTACACCCAACACTGGTGATGACACGTTAGGCTCGTGTTGTGTTCAAGGACCCTGACCTTGGCCAGGAAAAACAGGCACTTGCTTGTTTAATTATTTTGCGGTCTAGAGTTCTTTAATCTTTTCATTTTTTGCGTGTGTTTATAAATTACCTCGAGGGCCGTACCAAATGGTCTCGCGGTCCGTATACGGCCCGGAGGCCGGAGGTTCCCCACCCCTGATATAGTAGATACTTTTTTAGATAAATCCGTCTTTGCCTGTTGTAGTTATGTGTACATACAATAATTTTTTTATTTGGTCTATTAGCCTTAAATTGTCTCATGTTAGTTTTAGGGCTTCATAAAAAATGTTTGTGTTCCAATAAGTTGTTAAATGCCAATCCATTGGTGTGACGTACATCGTTATTTTACAGCAGGAGGTCCTGTCCTTTTAAAATGTTACTAACAAACAGTTTTAATAATGCAGGGGCTGAGAGGATACATGATGCACTTGAAGACATGACGGGACAGAGGCCGGGGGTTTTCTACACTGTGTGCTGGCGTTACGTCACCCCTCTGATCTGCACTGTGAGTTACACACAAGTCTGAAAGAAAGTAGAATGCATACTTTTGATGAATACAACTATAGTGAAGTGAACTATAGTGCACACACAATTGTAGGCCCAAATAAACACTCTCAGCCCTTTTAGAAATGTTTCTATGATAACTAAATCTTGACAATATATCACCGCTGTTTTATGACAGACTAGATTAGCCCCCTTGGATCTTACTGCCTATTTGGGCGACCTCTAATTTGTTAAAACAGGGATGTATGTTTGAAAGGGAGGAATACCTACCTAAATGTCGGTAGACTGTGTCAAAAATATTCCACAGAACAATGATTTTGTTTTCCTCTGCTTTTCCTTCAAGGTTTGCTTCATTGGCTTCTTTCTGGATTTCCAGCCTCTGAAAACAAGCGACGGCTCTGTGTACCCAAACTGGGCCTACAACCTGGGCTGGGCCATAGCCATCTCCTGTGTGGTCCCAATACCCATCTCTGCTGTCAGCAAGTTCTACTTCACAGAGGGCTCTTTCAGACAAGTAAGAGCACCAACACAACCCGCTTACAGTTTTTCTGCTTTATTATTGGTTTTCAATATTATTCTGTTAACTTTTGTCCATTTTCTCTGTCCTCAACAGCGGCTGTTGGTGCTGTGGCGTCCTGTTAGTGATCCTGTTGGTCGAAAAACAAAAGAAGAACGTTCCCTGAATGAGACAAATATGAAGTCGTTGTCCGCCCCTATCCCTGACATGTTATGAGTCAGGAGCCGGGGCGGACTGGGACCACAAATCAGCCCGGGACTCTCGACCGGCCCACGTCAGAACCGCCAAGTAAATGCCGCTAGTGAATTGTCGAAATACATAGTTTGTATTTTGATGCCTATTAAACGTGTCAATTTACTAACCTCATAAGATTTTGGTAGAAGTTGAAAGAAACATTTATTAAATTCATAGTTGGGTGCTGACATTCTTCCTCATGCCTTTTAATTGGCATGTGACTTAAATTATCCTGCTACCAGTTGTGTGAAGCAGTGTAAAACCAGCAGAAGGAATTGTTATCTTGCTTACTAACAACAAGTGTGGGCCTTTTCTAGGCCTTTTATGACTATTGGAGTGTGATTGGTTGGTAGTAGTTGGGTTCTGGCAAGCTGGGTTTCTCAAGTGCTGGAGTGAAGGATGGGAGAGAGAACCGTAGCACAACCCTTGAGAACCCTATCCTCGATGCCAATGAGGAAAACTCTATCCACATTGTCTCATGTGGTCTCCCTTCAAGGATTGATTTCAACATAGGCACACTACTTATTGACTTTATATGGTTCAAACGCTTATGTCTTAGTTCTTCTGGTTTAGCACTAGCAACATTAAAATAATATATTTTATTAGAGAGCATTTACAGCTACTCTGCGATGATTGCATGGTTTTTCAGTTAGCTAGCTAGCGAATGTTAGCTAGCTGGCAAACGCCAAATTGGTGGCTCTCGTAATTTAAGTTGAAGTTATACCCGAGAGCCGGCAAAGCATAAGGAGAATAAAATCAATAACAGACTTGTTTTACATGTACTACGATGGCACTCAGAAGTGCCGACCCATGTCTACAAATGTTAAACAAAGCGAAGTGTATATTGTGTTTTAGCCTTGTGATTCAGACCAGGACGAACTGCACGTTCGATTTGTTTGACGAACTGCACGTTCGTCCTTTTTACAACTTCACAAACAAAAACAAACAAATATTTACAACAGCAACAACAGGAACCAATTTTAGACCTTGGTTTTACAAATATTATATATTGTTTTTTATTTCCGCCTGTGGATCATTATGAGCGCATTGATTGCGTGAGTGCATGCCTGTGGTTTTCTACTAAAGTTGCATACTACTGACCAATCAGCCTCATAGTCTCTGTGCTCATTTATGACGTTATGCTTAAAAACTACAAGGGTTGCTGTGATTTACAACATTTGAATAACGTTTTTGTTGACTGAGTGATGTCGCCACTGACTGCTGACTTTTTTTTGGTTGATTTGTTTCATTGGGACAGTTTATTTTCATTTTGAGATGATTCAAATATATATTTTTGGGGGATGGAAGTGTTACGAGTCGTACTACGAGCACTTACCTAGTACCTGTTTATTTTAGTAGTATACACATAATAAGCGTTCTGGCACCTTGTTATATGCACATACACACACACTGAATGGTCTCACAGAATGTTATGCTTCAATGCTCTCTTCTGGCAAGAAATATATACGCATATAAGTCTGTGTTTTGAATTATTAGTTTTATAATGGTGAGGTTGAGAATGTCCTGTGTAAATAAATATTTTTAATTCTATTGTTATGTTCATTCTTTTCCTGAAGAGTTTGCTTGAGAATGGACATTGCTTTCTTTGTAAAATGTATCAGAATGATCATGATCCACGATGAACCATGTATCTATTACTAAAATCAGTCGGGCAAACTCCTCACCTTCATGGACTGAACACCACCGATAATGTCACAGCAAAGCATCCACGTCGTGCCGCAGTAAACATTACACGTTTGTCATTGTGAAAAGTCTTCAGTCTGAGGAAAAAATACAAAGTTTGCAACTTATTTTAAATTAAATCGTGGTTGAACAACCATGAAAAAATAAAAGGGTTTGACAACAAAATGTCTGGGGTGCAGTTTTAGATAAAAAAATGTTTTATTAGTCAAACTAAAATCTTTTGTCATAAACATACTTTTGAATTTGAATGACCTGTTAAATAATTGTTTGAATGTTTTAACATGAAGCTAATACGGGGTTGTTCTGTTGTCAGGGCTCTAATAAATACATGTATTCAACAAGGTCCTGGATGGATATCCTCGTGGATTCATCTTCCTATTATACACACATGCATTTCCAAACATTTGGACTACCTATGTTGCAAATGTATTATCTTTTCAATTTACACACGGCATCTATTGCACATCTGTCCGTCCTGGGAGAGAGATCCCTCCTCTGTTGCTCTCCCTGAGGTTTCTCCCATTTTTCCCTTTAAACTGTGGGTTTTCTCCGGGAGTTTTTCCTTGTACGATGTGAGGGTCTAAGGACAGAGGGTCTAAGGACAGAGGGTGTCGTATTGTCATACTAGTAGTAGTACAAATGCCATATCAATCTCATTAGTATGCAGAAAAAGTGACAGGTCGCCCCGCCCCTTTTTGGCCGGAAGTCCCGCCTTATTTGACCGGAAGTCCCACCTTTTTATTTTGAAAACCGGAAGTCCCGCCTCGTTCGACCGGAAGTCCCGCCTCGTTCGACCGGATGTCCCGCCCCCGCTTCCGGCGGATGTCCCGCCTCCGCTTCCGGTTTACAAAAATAAATTAAAATTAAATTAAAATTAAAAAAAATGAGAAAAATAAAATGCCGTTGTTTTCAATCAATTAATATGCCTAGGATATATGTCCCGCCTCCTAACCACTTCCTGTGTGGTTAATCCTGTATACAGTATCGAATGTAACTTACAAATACTTGCAAATAACATGAAATTAATCAAAAGTAAAAGCATCTAAAAACATATATTTAAAACTCTCTGTTTTTGCAAACAGGACATGACAGGACATGAGGGGAGAAAACATATGGTGAAGGAGGGGGAACACACACACACACACACACCCACACACTTTCCCCGCCCCTCACCCTCTCCCTCTGTCTAAATAAAAAGCCAGCGTCACTCATTTTTCAAGTCGAGAGAAAATGGCCAAGAGACGTCTTGATATGAATTTAATCAGCGAGACACCGGTGACAACTTACAGCCATCCATTGGGTGCTCCAAATCAAAGTAAAGCATATAAAAAACAGATATTTTAAAAAGTCAGCCTTTTGAACTACATTTCTACAATCTGAAGAATGGAGAAACGTATGGACCTCGTAGTGTTAAAGCGACACTGACCTCAACAGATTGGGCTGTGTTAACTCTGGTGTCTTCCCGAGATCTACACGCAACCATGAAGGGAGAGAGCATATGGTGGTCGGGGGAGGAACACACACACACACACACACACTTTCCTCACCCCTCACCCCTCCCCCGTTAGAGGTTGGTTAAATAAAAAAAGCCAGCGTCACTCTTAAATATTTTTCAAGTCGAGAGAAAATGGCCAAGAGACGTCTTGATATGAGTTTAATCAGCGAGACACCGGTGACAACTTACAGACATCCGTTGGGTGCTCCAATCAAGAAACGAATACAGTTTGTATGCCGGGTTCAGACGCCTACAGCTGAAGATATGCTTCAGTCTCCTCTGTCTTGAAGGCATTCTTAAGCACATAAATGTAACATTAGGCTATGCATAAAATAACCAAACGATTATTTCATTAACTAATTTGAACAGTAATTCACATCATCATCTCATAACAAAATAAGCAACAAGTGACTTGATTTTTTAAATGAAAACCAGGGATATCTTTTGTTTTGCGGTCCATATCTCATTAAAAATATCTAATGTTAGTAACTATTAAAGAAAGAATGGGGACAATTCTGTGTTAATGTAGTTTGACCATTGTAACTGCTGTGCAGACATACTGATAAAATAGGGCTTCTAACTAATTACCTTAAATAAAATCACTAATTAATTAAACCAGTTCAATACGCATTATTCTTATTCTTATCATTCTTTATGAGCGCAGTAACGGTAAGGTATCTAATTACTTATTTATCTAGTATTCCATCACATAATAACAGAGATGGTCAAACTGAAGTAGAGACATGGCAGAAATCCTACAATGAAGCAGGACAGTGAAGGGGAAGTCTCTTTTGAAGAGGGTTTTAATAGTTTAAAGATCTTAATGCCCCCTTGATCATATCTTTTTTTAAAAGACTGTTTCTCTAAAAGGCAGGTTTTGTGATTTTTAAGACTTTTTACAGACACTCGGCAGATTTGTGTGTAATTCTCTCACAAAGGAACAGTAAGTCTCTTACTTTTTTGATAGCGTTTTTTATATATGACAACTTTACAACTGGTAGAAAGTTAAGTACTTTTTCTGAGCAGATTTTCTTTAAGACTGTGACTCTTAACACACCAACCCCCCGAGAGACAGACATACTCATCCCCTTTTCAACGTATTTTGTTTTTGTCTTTCTCGCTTTTTTTTCCATTATATTTTTGAAAAAACTACATAGTGATTGCTAGCAAAAATACAACATGCAACTAATACATTATACAATATTACGACTTTTGGCAATATTTTCAACACAATATACTCTTTTTTTGTAGGACTTCAAGATATGTTGCATGTCATGCATAAACACGGTGTCATCTTTCTTGAAACTGACGTGCTGTCCGTTTTACAAACAAGTTATGTTTATGCTTCTTCATCCTCTGAATGTTCCCCCGTCCCGTCCCTCTTCACAATAACAATCAAGGTGGATCTGTGAAATGAAACACCTCTTCCCAAAGCGTGACTACCCTATTGAGGGCATGCG